>NC_092629.1:15251573-15417756 GCF_039555335.1 Amphiura filiformis
TCCGAAAAGTTAATTAACTCCCCTTAAATAACGCCCATTATTCAAAAACGGGTGATTGTATTACAAATCTGTAAAATGCGTTGGAAGCAGAATTTATTTCTGCACATTTTGACACCTCATTTGTTGCAATTGACTAAATATTGACGAAACAGCGTAACCCAAGATATGAAAGTTGCAGTAAATTGTATTGATATTGCATTCAATATAATGGAAGGAAATCTGTGTAAAGATATCTGAGTGTTTTTTTTTTGTATACAAGTGTAACGTTCAAATCCGGACCTCGCTACATTAAATTGACTGGTGTTGTATTGTTTTCTAACCCATTTTACAGATGTGTAATACAATAGCCCGTTTTTGAATAATGGCCATTATTTAAGGGGGTTAGTTACTTTTTTGAGGTGTTTATAAGTAAATCATATGGAACCGAAACATGTCGATACTTTTATTTCCATTACCATATTGTTTGCAGACACTTGGTATGATTTCGACTGCGCCGTTTATTGTGTTGAAGAAGGAGACATGACATTTAATATTACAATCAATCGAAAGGGTGACCTTTCCGGTCCTGGTCAAGTTAGTGAGTATGAATATGTATAATATCGTTACGGATCCCACATCATCGTATGTCGTCGCGGCGGACTTTGCTTTTCTGTTTCTTGCTGTACTGCAAAATGATAATACTTGTAATTGTTCTTAGAAATTGTTGTATTTTTGAGTTTGTTATGTACTGTTTTCACACCCAAAATATTGCGTTCTCTTCCTAGAAAAGCAGTGTTAACGCAATATTGTATGATAATATTAATAACAATTATTTTTTTATAGATATCACCACAACGGACCTCAGTGCAGCATCTCCATTGGATTATACCGAGATAGAAGATACCGCAGTAGATTTTGCTGCTAATATGGACTCAACGACGGTTTCAATAACTATCGAATCGGATACATACCTTGAAGATGATGAACACTTTGTTATCACACTTCATGATCCACTTGTTGGCGAACTTGGTCCTTTATATAAAACTCTGGTCATCATAAAAGACACTAATTCACCAGGTAAGATCTATTACATCATTTACATAATTCCGTCACAGAATAAAAAGATTCATGTGAGGGAAAATTACGATTTAAATATTAAAGTGATATCACTCATATACTTCAGCTAATAGTTGTTTCATATAGGCTCTATATTCTTATTTTGCCTTTAACTGATCGGTAATATCCTAATAAGGAGGTGTACTGTGATCTGTACTGTAGACATGGTACATGATCCATATTAGTTCACTACATGTAGTTCACAAGTCTATCAGCGTCTAGAATAGACCACTGTTAGTATGTAGGTATTCTGATGATGCAAAATGCGTGAGATTCCTGTTATTTTCCCGGTGACTGCACCTGTAAACTTAAAGGACGGAATTCAAATCTTGATCATTGATACAATGAAGTTGATATTATCAGAGGCTGTGTCATTTTGAGGGTTTTTTTTATCCCATGGAGAAGGAAATTTATCTTCTTTCTCATTCAACTTTGACACAAATGTGTCTTCTAAATTGTAACCTAAGTCATCAATTTGGTTGTCCTCAGTTGTTTCTAATGAGGCCTTCTTACTCATTGCCCGTGTAACTGCACATGCAGTTTTCCTCACTACTATCATCCTGCAAACAGGTCTATTGGGTCAGGAAAAACCTTCCACCTGTCAAATCAATTCCAAGCAACATGGACACTCCTTTGACTGGCAATTCGTCCTTTGGTATAGGACCAGAATCCAAGTCCGATTTCAAGTTAATTTTGTTGGAGAGGTACACTAAGTATTTCCAATCCCAATACCCTGGTTCAAAGCATTATCAGCTGAACTATCCTCATTAAAGGGCAAAGTTCCTTCCAGAATCATAGACAACACATGTCTCGCATTCCTTTTACAGTCTCTGCTCGCACATTATCATGAAACATGAAGAAAAGTTGTTGAGGGCGCTTTTCTTTTGCTTAACCCACTATATCCTTTTCTACACTCTCAACCATAGTAATTAACAAAACGTTTTTAATTTTAATAATTCACAGCCGACGAATATTATTTGAATATTTGTCCTTAATATATATATTTCACATGATTATGTATCAAAAGTCCCGACATCATACTCAGTCAAAATACAGTACGTGTCAGGGGCGTAGCCAGCCCTCTCTGCCAGGGTGGGCAAGGCTCCAAAAAATGTGCCCCCAAGTTGATTAAGAAATAGATCAAAGCGAGCGAGCGGAGAATTTATTAGCGTGGGGGTCCAGGGACCCATTAGGGCCCCGGTGGGTTTTGGGCCTTTTTATACCATGAGGGGAAGCCTCCTTGCATACATTTGTAACGTTTTTATGTGAACATTTTACTATGTAAAAAAATGTAATGTTTTTCATTTCTTCCTTTTCTATTAAATTACTTCCCCTAAATTACTTCCCCTTCTCTTCCTTAAGTTTCCCTTCCTTCTCTTTCCGTCTTCTTCATATTCTTCAATTTCTTCCCCTTTCTCTCATTCCTTCCCCCTTCCATTTACACTTAAATTCCTTCCCCCTCAAATTACTTCCCGTTCCCTTCCTTAAATTTTCTTTCCTTCTTCATATTCTTCAATTTCTTCCTTTTCTTACCTCCTTCCCTTTTGCATGAATTTCTTCCCCACAATAAACATGCAAGTTGTTTTCTTTACCTCTTTTCCCACTCTTTCATTCCACTTTCCCTATTCCTTCCTCCATCCCTCATAGGCTTCCCTTTTGTTTTTAATTTCCCTCTTCTTTATTTATTTGTGTTTCCTCTCTGTTGCGTTTCCTTCCTTCGTCACCCTTTCTTTCCGCATTCCCTCTTCCTTTCCTCTTCTTTTCTTCCCCTTTCTTTCTTTTTTCTTCTTTCTTTTCCTTTTCCAGCTTTTCTTTTCCCCTTTCCTTTCTCTTTTTTTCCTTGTCCCTCCAAAATTTCCCCCCAGATTTTTCTGCCTACACCACTGGTACGTGTTTCTGCATTCTCAACTGAAGTAATTAACGCGTTTAATGTTAATAATTCACAGCTGCCGAATATTATTTTGAATGTGCTGAATATTTTGTAAATGAGGATGTGGCTGACGGATGGGCAACCCTTACAGTGTGTAGAAGTGGTAATTTAGGTGATACCGAAACTATAGGTGAGCTATCTACAACATTCATACGATTAAAAAAAATAATTTCTTAGTTTATTGCTTACATCGCTGCTATGTAATTAATTCATTTTACCTTGACAGTCGCGGGGAGTCCTTTCAAACGTTCGAATGAGTAAATTAGGACCCAAATCTACGCCAGAGTGAAACGGCCAATTCAGAGAAAAAATCTTGTTTGCTGTATAGGGCCTACTATAGACAATTACTATTTGTTGGCCGCTGAACTATATTTGTTCACTAATTATAGATACTTCATAACGTATTCCCATGTTGAAAGTTAGCAAGTTATTTCTGCTTGCTTTAAAGAGAGCACAAATATGCACACAGTATAGACAATTGAATGAAGACGATATATGTGTAACTAGGATTTCATTTAATATATCTATTTTTGATTTTAATATATAGGTCTACCTCATACCTAATCAAGAAAGTAAAAAGCATGTTTAAGCAACTATACGAGGTCTCCCCCTATTAGGGTTAAGTTTAGGGTTAGGATTATGGTTAGGGTTCGTTATTGATAGGAGATTATATACGTATTGACCTGTAAAATATACGCTTTATTCCGTAATCAATAAGTATGATAAACAGACGCATTTCTGGTAGAACGACTCGTAGCACAGTGGTATAGCGTCTGTACTGTCGTCCATAGGTTGTTGGTTCGAACCCCGGTAGAACCCCGGTCGAACCTTGGTAGAATTTTAAATCTAATATATTTCGTTTCTTTTTGTTAAGTGAGAGGAAATAATAATGGCATTATATGGAATCTAGCCTCATAATACTAATCATGCTAATGTTAACTACGGGGAAAAATATTACGTCCCGCGACACATCCTCCGTCTTCCTTAGGAAATGTTAATTTGTCAGCTCTATGTAATATGCATACATGGTGTGATGACCGAGCGGTTTAGGCGTTGTGCTGTCGGCCGGGAGAATACTATCTACGAGGGTTCGAGCCTTGGGTTTGCCTTAGGTGAGAGTTCTCTTCCTCTCCCAAAATGTTCTTAAAGGTCGGAAATCCTGCAATTGCGTTCAGTTACACCACAGATTAATGTAATTGTAGAATTTCTTCTCTTGCAAGTATAGGCAGTGTATGTACGACGTTTCGTGGTTCGGAAGTCGCGTTAAGCCGTTGGTCCCGTGTACCCCTGTGTCAGAGCTACTTGAAAAGAAAAGGGGGACCATCTCCGGTTCTGATACCTGCACTCAACCCTCTAGGTTCAAGAAGACAAGATGGACGCGATACAACGTATAAAGTCTACCCATAAATCCAGTAGAATTAGTTTATTGTAGAATGTTTTAAACCCTTGACAGCCCATATAATGTATGTGATGCGATCAAGCAAAATCAGTCGGAACTCGGAAATATTAATATTTCCGAGTTCCGACTTATTTTGCTTGATCGCATCAAATATGTCGTACTGATTAGAATTCCTTACGCTATTCCTCCTCGTACCATCATGGCCATTGGATCTTAATTAACGAATTACGTAAATAACAATGGCATTCATTTGTATCATCATCATATCATTTTTTTTTTTATCATTATCATTACGCTTATAATATTTTGAAATAAACAGCCATTACTGCCCTTGGTCTATCAGCGAGTGCGCCTGAATTCGGCCCATTTAATGGTGCAGTAATACATGACGAAGTGGACTTTGCAGCCAATAGCAAGTGTGAGGACATAACCTTGGACATATTCGATGATATGTTAGTAGAAGAAACGGAGCAAATCCTTTTATCAATAGCTTTCGCTAATGCAACAACAGCAACTGATGCGGGCCATACGTTAGGTGAACTTCAAAAGGCTGTACTAAATATATACGATGATGATGGAAGTAAGTGTAATCTTGAACTAATCGATTGCCAATGGAAAACCTTTTTCAAATTTTAAAACAAAAGGATAAAAAAACAACTGTAGAGGTTAGAGGTAATTGACAGGTTGTGCAAATCATCTCCGGTAGACGCTACATATAATACTGACGTCATCAGTTTATGTGGTCCTATCAGCAGACATTCGTCGCTTATTCAAACGCTAACTGTCATATTTAGAGAAGTCAAGATCCTCAAAGCTACACCTGCTTGTATAATGAAAGACAGAGATAAAAGACTAGTTCATGTCTGATATTCTGACAACTAGACAGAAAATGCCGTACTGCGCAGGTCGGCAACCAATCACGGCGCGCTTTTGCCCTGACGTCAGACGCGATTAAGTCTTTTTTATCTTTCATTATAGAGTTATCGTTATTGATTTGTCGTCTAATTTGTGTCTGACGTAATTTTCCTGGTGGTAGTTTGCATAATCTGTAATGTTATGTTTCCTCAATGTCCAACGTGTATTTAATATAATAATACATTCAGTAATGTTTCATGTCTAATGATTTAAATGTTTTTCCGCGCAATTCCGCGTAATTGGCTTTTTTCCCTATGGGCAGGGATACATGATTTGCACTGAAAAAAGAGTTCCTCGCAATTCCGCGCCATTTGCTATTTTTTTCCGCGCAAATCGCCTGTCCCTGTTCATGTCTAATGATTGTCCCCTGTACAGAAACATTATACTTCTTCGATTGTACGGAATATTTTATCGATGAAGATACATCCATTAATGTTTCATTTATACTAATGATATTTTCTCATGTACAGAAACGTTATACTTCTTAGATTGTACGGAATATTTTATCGATGAAGATTCTAGAAATCTTACTTTCAACGTTATGAGAAGAGGGGATCTTACTACTGAAACAACAACAAGTAAGAAAACAAGTAGCAAAGTTTGCTTGTATATTTTTCTGATAGGCCTAAAAAAGTGCAGTCGAATGGGGGAGTAATTTTTACCGTAGCTGTATTTGAACAGATTTGCAAGCAAATCAAGCTTATTGCTTAAAAAAGTGCAAACAAATTAGATTAGCCTATTCCAAACGTGTCATTAATCGGGAATATCTGAAAATTGCCCTCTAAAGAAAGCATGACTTGATCATGATTGTTTCTTACAGAGCTGAAAGCAACGTCCAAATCAGCTGACTTTTATTTGGACACAGACGGCTTTATTCCAGTTAACGGAGAAGTAACATTCTGTCGGGTGAATACATGAAGGAAATCACGCTGCAAATATATGATGATGATTTTGAAGAAAGACTTGAACAGCTACTAGTTGAAATTGAATTTGATAACCCTCTAATGGCTGCTGCGGCCGGCCAGATTGTCCTGGAGCCCGTCCACAAGGCTTCAGTCATTATTCATGACGATGATATTCCTGGTAAGTCATTTCTAGAATTCTGTAGCAGCGGCTGCAGCCGGTCATATTGTTCTGGAGCCTGTCCACAAAGCTCCAGTCATTATTCATGACGATGGCACTCCTGGTAAGTAACCCCCCCTCATGTTACTGGGTCCACAAAGAAAATTAACTTTTCGGTAAATCCCGGTAAGCCATTGCGAATACACCTGAGAACTCGTCATTTGACGTCACGCCGATGCATACATCGTTTATCAAACATTGTTACTGCGCATTGCAGTTCATATTGACATTATGTAACAGAAGATAGTGTATCATTGTGGTAAAACGTAACTCAGCAAATAAAAAACGTTTTTGACATCATTCACAAAAGAGTTATATAAAGGGTATAATAAAGGGTATAAAACATTTTCATAGCATTCCAAAACAGTTTTTGATCACTCCAAACATTCTAATATAACGGTATCTAAGTGTTGACAAAATATTTGGCAAATAATGTTTGCAGAAAATATTTTTCAATCACATTTTGAAAACATTTAAAAATATTTTTATAGTATGTTTTCATGCAAAACGTTTTAAAACGTTTTCATGACCTTTATATAACACGATATATTTTAATGTTATTAAACGTTTTTACGAAACTTAAAAACCCAAAATATAACCTGTTTAAAACACCTGTTTACTGGGATACCACCGAAGACCACCCTAAATTGAGACGGATCGCAGCAAACTTTTCATGATTCTTGCGTATTCTCATGAATGATGCAAAATGGGTGAGATTCCCGATTATTTTCCCGGTGACATAGGCCTGTAAGCTTAAGGACGAAATTTTAATCTTTATTATTGACTTTAAGATTGTAAACTTTTCAGGGAAAGCTTCACACAAGTTGATGCGCGCTTGATAATAAAGTGTCCTATCAGAAATGCATTTGTTGCAATTGACTAAATATTGACGTCACAGTGTACATTTAAATCAATGTAACCCAAGATATGAAAGTTGCAGTAAATTGTATTGATTTTGTATTCAGTATAATGAAAGGAAATCTGGACCTCGCTACATTAAATTGACTGGTATTTTATTGTTTTCTGGGCTATAATATCAAATGGTGTCAAAATGCGCAGATATAAATTCTGCTTCCAACGCCTTTTACAGATTTGTAATACAATAGCCCGTTTTTGAATAATGGCTATTATTTAAGGGGGGTTAGTTACTTTTTTAAGGTGTTTATAAGTAAAGCATACGGAACCGAAACATGTTGATACTTTTATTTCCATTATCATATTGTTTGCAGACACTTGGTATGATTTCGACTGCGCCGTTTATTGTGTTGAAGAAGGAGACATGACATTTAATATTACAATCAATCGAAAGGGTGACCTTTCCGTTCCTGGTCAAGTTAGTGAGTATGAATATGTATAATATCGTTACGGATCCCACATCATCGCATGTCGTCGCGGCGGACTTTGCTTTCCTGTTTCTTGCTGTCCTGCAAAATTATAATACTTGTAATTATTATAGTTCTTAGAAATTGTTGTATTTGTGAGTTTGTTATGTACTGTTTTCACACCCAAAATATTGCGTTCTCTTCCTAGAAAAGCAGTGTTAACGCAATATTGTATGATAATATTAATAACAATTATTTGTTTATAGATATCACCACAACGGACCTCAGTGCAGCATCTCCATTGGATTATACCGAGATAGAAGATACCGCAGTAGATTTTGCTGCTAATATGGACTCAACGACGGTTTCAATAACTATCGAATCGGATACATACCTTGAAGATGATGAACACTTTGTTATCACACTTCATGATTCACTTGTTGGCGAACTTGGTCCTTTATATAAAACTCTGGTCATCATAAAAGACACTAATTCACCAGGTAAGATCTATTACATCATTTACATAATTCCGTCACAGAATAAAAACATTCATGTGAGGGAAAATTACGATTTAAATATTAAAGTGATATCACTCATATACTTCAGCTAATAGTTGTTTCATATAGGCTCTATATTCTTAGTTTGCCTTTAACTGATCGGTAATATCCTAATAAGGAGGTGTACTGTGATCTGTACTGTAGACATGGTACATGATCCATATTAGTTCACTACATGTAGTTCACAAGTCTATCAGCGTCTAGAATAGAACACTGTTAGTATGTAGGTATTCTGATGATGCAAAATGCGTGAGATTCCCTGTTATTTTCCCGGTGACTGCACCTGTAAACTTAAAGGACGGAATTCAAATCTTGATCATTGACTTTCCGATATCAAACTTTTAATACTCAGTCAAAATACACTGTTTCTGCATTCTCAACTGAAGTAATTAACGCATTTAATGTTAATAATTCATAGCTGCCGAATATCATTTTGAATGTGCTGAATATCCTTTAAGGTCGGAAGTTTAATCTTTATCATTGACTTTAAGATTGCAAACTTTTCAAGGAAAGCTTCACACAAGTCGATGCATGCCTGATAATAAAGTGTCCTATTAGAAATTGCATTTTAATCAGATTATTCACTGTTCAATTATGCTACTATGTAATGCTGTTACATATAAACATCTCCGAAAAGTTAATTAACCCCCCTTAAATAACGCCCATTATTCAAAAACGGGTGATTGTATTACAAATCTGTAAAATACGTCGGAAGCAGAATTTATTTCTGCACATTTTGACACCTCATTTGTTGCAATTGACTAAATATTGACGAAACAGCGTAACCCAAGATATGAAAGTTGCAGTAAATTGTATTGATTTTGCATTCAATATAATGGAAGGAAATCTGTGTAAAGATATCTGAGTGTTTTTGTATTGTATACAAGTGCAACGTTCAAATCCGGACCTCGCTACATTAAATTGACTGGTGTTGTATTGTTTTCTAACGCATTTTACAGATGTGTAAAACAATAGCCCGTTTTGAATAATGGCCATTATTTAAGGGGGTTAGTTACTTTTTTGAGGTGTTTATAAGTAAATCATATGGAACCGAAACATGTCGATACTTTTATTTCCATTATCATATTGTTTGCAGACACTTGGTATGATTTCGACTGCGCCGTTTATTGTGTTGAAGAAGGAGACATGACATTTAATATTACAATCAATCGAAAGGGTGACCTTTCCGTTCCTGGTCAAGTTAGTGAGTATGAATATGTATAATATCGTTACGGATCCCACATCATCGCATGTCGTCGCGGCGGACTTTGCTTTCCTGTTTCTTGCTGTCCTGCAAAATTATAATACTTGTAATTATTATAGTTCTTAGAAATTGTTGTATTTGTGAGTTTGTTATGTACTGTTTTCACACACCCAAAATATTGCGTTCTCTTCCTAGAAAAGCAGTGTTAACGCAATATAGTATGATAATATATATTAATAACAATTATTTTTTTATAGATATCACAACAACGGACCTCAGTGCAGCATCTCCATTGGATTATACCGAGATAGAAGATACCGCAGTAGATTTTGCTGCTAATATGGACTCAACGACGGTTTCAATAACTATCGAATCGGATACATACCTTGAAGATGATGAACACTTTGTTATCACACTTCATGATTCACTTGTTGGCGAACTTGGTCCTTTATATAAAACTCTGGTCATCATAAAAGACACTAATTCACCAGGTAAGATCTATTACATCATTTGCATAATTCCGTCACAGAATAAAAACATTGATGTGAGGGAAAATTACGATTTAAATATTAAAGTGATATCACTCATATACTTCAGCTAATAGTTGTTTCATATAGGCTCTATATTCTTAGTTTGCCTTTAACTGATCGGTAATATCCTAATAAGGAGGTGTACTGTGATCAGTACTGTAGACATGGTACATGATCCATATTAGTTCACTACATGTAGTTCACAAGTCTATCAGCGTCTAGAATAGAACACTGTTAGTATGTAGGTATTCTGATGATGCAACATGCGTTAGATTCCCTGTTATTTTCCCGGTGACTGCACCTGTAAACTTAAAGGACGGAATTCAAATCTTGATCATTGACTTTCCGATATCAAACTTTTAATACTCAGTCAAAATACACTGTTTCTGCATTCTCAACTGAAGTAATTAACGCATTTAATGTTAATAATTCACAGCTGCCGAATATCATTTTGAATGTGCTGAATATCCTTTAAGGACGGGAGTTTAATCTTTATCATTGACTTTAAGATTGCAAACTTTTCAGGGAAAGCTTCACACAAGTCGATGCATGCCTGATAATAAAGTGTCCTATTAGAAATTGCATTTTAATCGGATTATTCACTGTTCAATTATGCTACTATGTAATGCTGTTACATATAAACATCTCCGAAAAGTTAAGGGCTGGGGTATGAACGTTTGGACAGTATTTATTTTGGGACATCAGAGCACATCAGACATATCGAATTGCACTCTGAATACGAAGAATGTCATTGTGATATCAAATAATTTTGATTTTTGAAATTCGCAATTTAATACACATTTTATGGCAAATCATTAAAATTGATATTTTTGATATTTAACAGTACTTGAAGTAAACTTTATAAATCTGATGATTTATACTTAAAGTGTATGTAGGTGGGATGAAAAGCCGACGATCAATTGAAAATTTTGACCTTTCGTATTGAAGATATTGATTTTTTCCCCAAAACACCAAAAAAAATTAGGTCTTTTGGGGAAAAAAAATCCATATCTTCAATATGAAAGGTCAAAATTTTCAATTGACCGTCGGCTTTTCCTTCCTGCTACATGCACTTTAAGAATATATCATTAGATTTATATAATTTACTTCGAGGACTGTTATATATCAAAAATTTGAAAAATATCAAATTTTCATAATTTGTCATAAAATTTGTATTATATTGTGATTTTCAAAAAATGAAAATTATTTGATATCAGAAAGACATGCTTCGTGTTCAGAATGCAATTCGATAGGTCTGAGGTGCTTTCATGTCCCACAAAAAATACTGTCGAAACCCAATAAACGCTCATTTTGGATCCCTTAATTAACCCCCCTTAAATAACGCCCATTATTCAAAAACGGGTGATTGTATTACAAATCTGTAAAATGCGTTGGAAGCAGAATTTATTTCTGCACATTTTGACACCTCATTTGTTGCAATTGACTAAATATTGACGAAACAGCGTAACCCAAGATATGAAAGTTGCAGTAAATTGTATTGATTTTGCATTCAATATAATGGAAGGAAATCTGTGTAAAGATATCTGAGTGTTTTTGTATTGTATAAAAGTGCAACGTTCAAATCCGGACCTCGCTACATTAAATTGACTGGTGTTGTATTGTTTTCTAACGCATTTTACAGATGTGTAATACAATAGCCCGTTTTTGAATAATGGCCATTATTTAAGGGGTTAGTTACTTTCTTGAGGTGTTTATAAGTAAATCATATGGAACCGAAACATGTCGATACTTTTATTTCCATTATCATATTGTTTGCAGACACTTGGTATGATTTCGACTGCGCCGTTTATTGTGTTGAAGAAGGAGACATGACATTTAATATTACAATCAATCGAAAGGGTGACCTTTCCGTTCCTGGTCAAGTTAGTGAGTATGAATATGTATAATATCGTTACGGATCCCACATCATCGCATGTCGTCGCGGCGGACTTTGCTTTCCTGTTTCTTGCTGTCCTGCAAAATGATAATATACTTGTAATTATTATAGTTCTTAGAAATTGTTGTATTTGTGAGTTTGTTATGTACTGTTTTCACACCCAAAATATTGCGTTCTCTTCCTAGAAAAGCAGTGTTAACGCAATATTGTACGATAATATTAATAACAATTATTTTTTTTAATAGATATCACCACAACGGACCTCAGTGCAGCATCTCCATTGGATTATACCGAGATAGAAGATACCGCAGTAGATTTTGCTGTTAATATGGACTCAACGACGGTTTCAATAACTATCGAATCGGATACATACCTTGAAGATGATGAACACTTTGTTATCACACTTCATGATCCACTTGTTGGCGAACTTGGTCCTTTATATAAAACTCTGGTCATCATAAAAGACACTAATTCACCAGGTAAGATCTATTACATCATTTACATAATTCCGTCACAGAATAAAAACATTCATGTGAGGGAAAATTACGATTTAAATATTAAAGTGATATAACTCATATACTTCAGCTAATAGTTGTTTCATATAGGCTCTATATTCTTAGTTTGCCTTTAACTGATCGGTAATATCCTAATAAGGAGGTGCAGTGTGATCTGTACTGTAGACATGGTACATGATCCATATTAGTTCACTACATGTAGTTCACAAGTCTATCAGGGTCTAGAATAGAACACTGTTAGTATGTAGGTATTCTGATGATGCAAAATGCGTGAGATTCCCTGTTATTTTCCCGGTGACTGCACCTGTAAACTTAAAGGACGGAATTCAAATCTTGATCATTGACTTTCCGATATCAAACTTTTAATACTCAGTCAAAATACACTGTTTCTGCATTCTCAACTGAAGTAATTAACGCATTTAATGTTAATAATTCACAGCTGCCGAATATCATTTTGAATGTGCTGAATATCCTTTAAGGACGGAAGTTTAATCTTTATCATTGACTTTAAGATTGCAAACTTTTCAGGGAAAGCTTCACACAATTCGATGCATGCCTGATAATAAAGTGTCCTATTAGAAATTTCATTTTAATCGGATTATTCACTGTTCAATTATGCTACTATGTAATGCTGTTACATATGAACATCTCCGAAAAGTTAATTAACTCCCCTTAAATAACGCTCATTATTCAAAAACGGGGGATTGTATTACAAATCTGTAAAATGCGTTGGAAGCAGAATTTATTTCTGCACATTTTGACACCTCATTTGTTGCAATTGACTAAATATTGACGAAACAGCGTAACCCAAGATATGAAAGTTGCAGTAAATTGTATTGATTTTGCATTCAATATAATGGAAGGAAATCTGTGTAAAGATATCTGAGTGTTTTTGTATTGTATACAAGTGCAACGTTCAAATCCGGACCTCGCTACATTAAATTGACTGGTGTTGTATTGTGTTCTAACGCATTTTACAGATGTGTAAAACAATAGCCCGTTTTTGAATAATGGCCATTATTTAAGGGGGTTAGTTACTTTTTTGAGGTGTTTATAAGTAAATCATATGGAACCGAAACATGTCGATACTTTTATTTCCATTATCATATTGTTTGCAGACACTTGGTATGATTTCGACTGCGCCGTTTATTGTGTTGAAGAAGGAGACATGACATTTAATATTACAATCAATCGAAAGGGTGACCTTTCCGTTCCTGGTCAAGTTAGTGAGTATGAATATGTATAATATCGTTACGGATCCCACATCATCGCATGTCGTCGCGGCGGACTTTGCTTTCCTGTTTCTTGCTGTCCTGCAAAATTATAATACTTGTAATTATTATAGTTCTTAGAAATTGTTGTATTTGTGAGTTTGTTATGTACTGTTTTCACACCCAAAATATTGCGTTCTCTTCCTAGAAAAGCAGTGTTAACGCAATATTGTATGAAAATATTAATAACAATTATTTTTTTTATAGATATCACCACAACGGACCTCAGTGCAGCATCTCCATTGGATTATACCGAGATAGAAGATACCGCAGTAGATTTTGCTGCTAATATGGACTCAACGACGGTTTCAATAACTATCGAATCGGATACATACCTTGAAGATGATGAACACTTTGTTATCACACTTCATGATTCACTTGTTGGCGAACTTGGTCCTTTATATAAAACTCTGGTCATCATAAAAGACACTAATTCACCAGGTAAGATCTATTACATCATTTACATAATTCCGTCACAGAATAAAAACATTCATGTGAGGGAAAATTACGATTTAAATATTAAAGTGATATCACTCATATACTTCAGCTAATAGTTGTTTCATATAGGCTCTATATTCTTAGTTTGCCTTTAACTGATCGGTAATATCCTAATAAGGAGGTGTACTGTGATCTGTACTGTAGACATGGTACATGATCCATATTAGTTCACTACATGTAGTTCACAAGTCTATCAGCGTCTAGAATAGAACACTGTTAGTATGTAGGTATTCTGATGATGCAAAATGCGTGAGATTCCCTGTTATTTTCCCGGTGACTGCACCTGTAAACTTAAAGGACGGAATTCAAATCTTGATCATTGACTTTCCGATATCAAACTTTTAATACTCAGTCAAAATACACTGTTTCTGCATTCTCAACTGAAGTAATTAACGCATTTAATGTTAATAATTCACAGCTGCCGAATATCATTTTGAATGTGCTGAATATCCTTTAAGGACGGGAGTTTAATCTTTATCATTGACATTAAGATTGCAAACTTTTCAGGGAAAGCTTCACACAATTCGATGCATGCCTGATAATAAAGTGTCCTATTAGAAATTTCATTTTAATCGGATTATTCACTGTTCAATTATGCTACTATGTAATGCTGTTACATATGAACATCTCCGAAAAGTTAATTAACTCCCCTTAAATAACGCCCATTCTTCAAAAACGGGGGATTGCATTACAAATCAGTAAAATGCGTTGGAAGCAGAATTTATTTCTGCACATTTTGACACCTCATTTGTTGCAATTGACTAAATATTGACGAAACAGCGTAACCCAAGATATGAAAGTTGCAGTAAATTGTATTGATTTTGCATTCAATATAATGGAAGGAAATCTGTGTAAAGATATCTGAGTGTCTTTGTATTGTATACAAGTGCAACGTTCAAATCCGGACCTCGCTACATTAAATTGACTGGTGTTGTATTGTTTTCTAACGCATTTTACAGATGTGTAAAACAATAGCCCGTTTTTGAATAATGGCCATTATTTAAGGGGGTTAGTTACTTTTTTGAGGTGTTTATAAGTAAATCATATGGAACCGAAACATGTCGATAATTTTATTTCCATTATCATATTGTTTGCAGACACTTGGTATGATTTCGACTGCGCCGTTTATTGTGTTGAAGAAGGAGACATGACATTTAATATTACAATCAATCGAAAGGGTGACCTTTCCGTTCCTGGTCAAGTTAGTGAGTATGAATATGTATAATATCGTTACGGATCCCACATCATCGCATGTCGTCGCGGCGGACTTTGCTTTCCTGTTTCTTGCTGTCCTGCAAAATTATAATACTTGTAATTATTATAGTTCTTAGAAATTATTGTATTCGTGAGTTTGTTATGTACTGTTTTCACACACCCAAAATATTGCGTTCTCTTCCTAGAAAAGCAGTGTTAACGCAATATTGTATGATAATATTAATAACAATTATTTTTTTATAGATATCACCACAACGGACCTCAGTGCAGCATCTCCATTGGACTATACCGAGATAGAAGATACCGCAGTAGATTTTGCTGCTAATATGGACTCAACGACGGTTTCAATAACTATCGAATCGGATACATACCTTGAAGATGATGAACACTTTGTTATCACACTTCATGATTCACTTGTTGGCGAACTTGGTCCTTTATATAAAACTCTGGTCATCATAAAAGACACTAATTCACCAGGTAAGATCTATTACATCATTTACATAATTCCGTCACAGAATAAAAACATTCATGTGAGGGAAAATTACGATTTAAATATTAAATTGATATCACTCATATACTTCAGCTAATAGTTGTTTCATATAGGCTCTATATTCTTAGTTTGCCTTTAACTGATCGGTAATATCCTAATAAGGAGGTGTACTGTGATCTGTACTGTAGACATGGTACATGATCCATATTAGTTCACTACATGTAGTTCACAAGTCTATCAGCGTCTAGAATAGAACACTGTTAGTATGTAGGTATTCTGATGATGCAAAATGCGTGAGATTCCCTGTTATTTTCCCGGTGACTGCACCTGTAAACTTAAAGGACGGAATTCAAATCTTGATCATTGACTTTCCGATATCAAACTTTTAATACTCAGTCAAAATACACTGTTTCTGCATTCTCAACTGAAGTAATTAACGCATTTAATGTTAATAATTCACAGCTGCCGAATATCATTTTGAATGTGCTGAATATCCTTTAAGGACGGGAGTTTAATCTTTATCATTGACTTTAAGATTGCAAACTTTTCAGGGAAAGCTTCACACAATTCGATGCATGCCTGATAATAAAGTGTCCTATTAGAAATTTCATTTTAATCGGATTATTCACTGTTCAATTATGCTACTATGTAATGCTGTTACATATGAACATCTCCGAAAAGTTAATTAACTCCCCTTAAATAACGCTCATTATTCAAAAACGGGGGATTGTATTACAAATCTGTAAAATGCGTTGGAAGCAGAATTTATTTCTGCACATTTTGACACCTCATTTGTTGCAATTGACTAAATATTGACGAAACAGCGTAACCCAAGATATGAAAGTTGCAGTAAATTGTATTGATTTTGCATTCAATATAATGGAAGGAAATCTGTGTAAAGATATCTGAGTGTTTTTATATTGTATACAAGTGCAGCGTTCAAATCCGGACTTCGCTACATTAAATTGACTGGTGTTGTATTGTTTTCTAACGCATTTTACAGATGTGTAATACAATAGCCCGTTTTTGAATAATGGCCATTATTTAAGGGGGTTAGTTACTTTTTTGAGGTGTTTATAAGTAAATCATATGGAACCGAAACATGTCGATACTTTTATTTCCATTATCATATTGTTTGCAGACACTTGGTATGATTTCGACTGCGCCGTTTATTGTGTTGAAGAAGGAGACATGACATTTAATATTACAATCAATCGAAAGGGTGACCTTTCCGTTCCTGGTCAAGTTAGTGAGTATGAATATGTATAATATCGTTACGGATCCCACATCATCGCATGTCGTCGCGGCGGACTTTGCTTTCCTGTTTCTTGCTGTCCTGCAAAATTATAATACTTGTAATTATTATAGTTCTTAGAAATTGTTGTATTTGTGAGTTTGTTATGTACTGTTTTCACACACCAAAAATATTGCGTTCTCTTCCTAGAAAAGCAGTGTTAACGCAATATTGTATGATAATATTAATAACAATTATTTTTTTATAGATATCACCACAACGGACCTCAGTGCAGCATCTCCATTGGATTATACCGAGATAGAAGATACCGCAGTAGATTTTGCTGTTAATATGGACTCAACGACGGTTTCAATAACTATCGAATCGGATACATACCTTGAAGATGATGAACACTTTGTTATCACACTTCATGATCCACTTGTTGGCGAACTTGGTCCTTTATATAAAACTCTGGTCATCATAAAAGACACTAATTCACCAGGTAAGATCTATTACATCATTTACATAATTCCGTCACAGAATAAAAACATTCATGTGAGGGAAAATTACGATTGAAATATTAAAGTGATATCACTCATATACTTCAGCTAATAGTTGTTTCATATAGGCTCTATATTCTTAGTTTGCCTTTAACTGATCGGTAATATCCTAATAAGGAGGTGTACTGTGATCTGTACTGTAGACATGGTACATGATCCATATTAGTTCACTACATGTAGTTCACAAGTCTATCAGCGTCTAGAATAGAACACTGTTAGTATGTAGGTATTCTGATGATGCAAATGCGTGAGATTCCCTGTTATTTTCCCGGTGACTGCACCTGTAAACTTAAAGGATGGAATTCAAATCTTGATCATTGACTTTCCGATATCAAACTTTTAATACTCAGTCAAAATACACTGTTTCTGCATTCTCAACTGAAGTAATTAACGCATTTAATGTTAATAATTCACAGCTGCCGAATATCATTTTGAATGTGCTGAATATCCTTTAAGGACGGGAGTTTAATCTTTATCATTGACTTTAAGATTGCAAACTTTTCAGGGAAAGCTTCACACAAGTCGATGCATGCCTGATAATAAAGTGTCCTATTAGAAATTGCATTTTAATCGGATTATTCACTGTTCAATTATGCTACTATGTAATGCTGTTACATATGACATCTCCGAAAAGTTAATTAACTCCCCTTAAATAACGCCCATTATTCAAAAACGGGTGATTGTATTACAAATCTGTAAAATGCGTTGGAAGCAGAATTTATTTCTGCACATTTTGACACCTCATTTGTTGCAATTGACTAAATATTGACGAAACAGCGTAACCCAAGATATGAAAGTTGCAGTAAATTGTATTGATTTTGCATTCAATATAATGGAAGGAAATCTGTGTAAAGATATCTGAGTGTTTTTGTATTGTATACAAGTACAACGTTCAAATCCGGACCTCGCTACATTAAATTGACTGGTGTTGTATTGTTTTCTAACGCATTTTACAGATGTGTAATACAATAGCCCGTTTTTGAATAATGGCCATTATTTAAGGGGGTTAGTTACTTTTTTGAGGTGTTTATAAGTAAATCATATGGAACCGAAACATGTCGATACTTTTATTTCCATTATCATATTGTTTGCAGACACTTGGTATGATTTCGACTGCGCCGTTTATTGTGTTGAAGAAGGAGACATGACATTTAATATTACAATCAATCGAAAGGGTGACCTTTCCGTTCCTGGTCAAGTTAGTGAGTATGAATATGTATAATATCGTTACGGATCCCACATCATCGCATGTCGTCGCGGCGGACTTTGCTTTCCTGTTTCTTGCTGTCCTGCAAAATGATAATATACTTGTAATTATTATAGTTCTTAGAAATTGTTGTATTTGTGAGTTTGTTATGTACTGTTTTCACACCCAAAATATTGCGTTCTCTTCCTAGAAAAGCAGTGTTAACGCAATATTGTACGATAATATTAATAACAATTATTTTTTTAAATAGATATCACCACAACGGACCTCAGTGCAGCATCTCCATTGGATTATACCGAGATAGAAGATACCGCAGTAGATTTTGCTGTTAATATGGACTCAACGACGGTTTCAATAACTATCGAATCGGATACATACCTTGAAGATGATGAACACTTTGTTATCACACTTCATGATCCACTTGTTGGCGAACTTGGTCCTTTATATAAAACTCTGGTCATCATAAAAGACACTAATTCACCAGGTAAGATCTATTACATCATTTACATAATTCCGTCACAGAATAAAAACATTCATGTGAGGGAAAATTACGATTTAAATATTAAAGTGATATCACTCATATACTTCAGCTAATAGTTGTTTCATATAGGCTCTATATTCTTAGTTTGCCTTTAACTGATCGGTAATATCCTAATAAGGAGGTGTACTGTGATCTGTACTGTAGACATGGTACATGATCCATATTAGTTCACTACATGTAGTTCACAAGTCTATCAGCGTCTAGAATAGAACACTGTTAGTATGTAGGTATTCTGATGATGCAAAATGCGTGAGATTCCCTGTTATTTTCCCGGTGACTGCACCTGTAAACTTAAAGGACGGAATTCAAATCTTGATCATTGACTTTCCGATATCAAACTTTTAATACTCAGTCAAAATACACTGTTTCTGCATTCTCAACTGAAGTAATTAACGCATTTAATGTTAATAATTCACAGCTGCCGAATATCATTTTGAATGTGCTGAATATCCTTTAAGGACGGAAGTTTAATCTTTATCATTGACTTTAAGATTGCAAACTTTTCAGGAAAGCTTCACACAAGTCGATGCATGCCTGATAATAAAGTGTCCTATTAGAAATTGCATTTTAATCGGATTATTCACTGTTCAATTATGCTACTATGTAATGCTGTTACATATAAACATCTCCGAAAAGTTAATTAACCCCCCTCAAATAACGCCCATTATTCAAAAACGGGTGATTGTATTACAAATCTGTAAAATGCGTTGGAAGCAGAATTTATTTCTGCACATTTTGACACCTCATTTGTTGCAATTGACTAAATATTGACGAAACAGCGTAACCCAAGATATGAAAGTTGCAGTAAATTGTATTGATTTTGCATTCAATATAATGGAAGGAAATCTGTGTAAAGATATCTGAGTGTTTTTGTATTGTATACAAGTACAACGTTCAAATCCGGACCTCGCTACATTAAATTGACTGGTGTTGTATTGTTTTCTAACGCATTTTACAGATGTGTAATACAATAGCCCGTTTTTGAATGATGGCCATTATTTAAGGGGGTTAGTTACTTTTTGAGGTGTTTATAAGTAAATCATATGGAACCGAAACATGTCGATACTTTTATTTCCATTATCATATTGTTTGCAGACACTTGGTATGATTTCGACTGCGCCGTTTATTGTGTTGAAGAAGGAGACATGACATTTAATATTACAATCAATCGAAAGGGTGACCTTTCCGTTCCTGGTCAAGTTAGTGAGTATGAATATGTATAATATCGTTACGGATCCCACATCATCGCATGTCGTCGCGGCGGACTTTGCTTTCCTGTTTCTTGCTGTCCTGCAAAATGATAATATACTTGTAATTATTATTATAGTTCTTAGAAATTGTTGTATTTGTGAGTTTGTTATGTACTGTTTTCACACCCAAAATATTGCGTTCTCTTCCTAGAAAAGCAGTGTTAACGCAAT
This sequence comes from Amphiura filiformis, assembly GCF_039555335.1. NCBI lineage: Eukaryota > Metazoa > Echinodermata > Ophiuroidea > Amphilepidida > Amphiuridae > Amphiura > Amphiura filiformis. The sequence goes on from NC_092629.1 coordinate 15,272,497, forward strand.
ATTGTACGATAATATTAATAACAATTATTTTTTTAAATAGATATCACCACAACGGACCTCAGTGCAGCATCTCCATTGGATTATACCGAGATAGAAGATACCGCAGTAGATTTTGCTGTTAATATGGACTCAACGACGGTTTCAATAACTATCGAATCGGATACATACCTTGAAGATGATGAACACTTTGTTATCACACTTCATGATCCACTTGTTGGCGAACTTGGTCCTTTATATAAAACTCTGGTCATCATAAAAGACACTAATTCACCAGGTAAGATCTATTACATCATTTACATAATTCCGTCACAGAATAAAAACATTCATGTGAGGGAAAATTACGATTTAAATATTAAAGTGATATAACTCATATACTTCAGCTAATAGTTGTTTCATATAGGCTCTATATTCTTAGTTTGCCTTTAACTGATCGGTAATATCCTAATAAGGAGGTGTACTGTGATCTGTACTGTAGACATGGTACATGATCCATATTAGTTCACTACATGTAGTTCACAAGTCTATCAGCGTCTAGAATAGAACACTGTTAGTATGTAGGTATTCTGATGATGCAAAATGCGTGAGATTCCCTGTTATTTTCCCGGTGACTGCACCTGTAAACTTAAAGGACGGAATTCAAATCTTGATCATTGACTTTCCGATATCAAACTTTTAATACTCAGTCAAAATAGACTGTTTCTGCATTCTCAACTGAAGTAATTAACGCATTTAATGTTAATAATTCACAGCTGCCGAATATCATTTTGAATGTGCTGAATATCCTTTAAGGACGGAAGTTTTATCTTTATCATTGACTTTAAGATTGCAAACTTTTCAGGGTAAACTTCACACAAGTCGATGCATGCCTGATAATAAAGTGTCCTATTAGAAATTGCATTTTAATCGGATTATTCACTGTTCAATTATGCTACTATGTAATGCTGTTACATATAAACATCTCCGAAAAGTTAATTAACCCCCCTTAAATAACGCCCATTATTCAAAAACGGGTGATTGTATTACAAATCTGTAAAATGCGTTGGAAGCAGAATTTATTTCTGCACATTTTGACACCTCATTTGTTGCAATTGACTAAATATTGACGAAACAGCGTAACCCAAGATATGAAAGTTGCAGTAAATTGTATTGATTTTGCATTCAATATAATGGAAGGAAATCTGTGTAAAGATATCTGAGTGTTTTTGTATTGTATACAAGTGCAACGTTCAAATCCGGACCTCGCTACATTAAATTGACTGGTGTTGTATTGTTTAGATCTATTACATGTAAGATCTATTACATCATTTACATAATTCCGTCACAGAATAAAAACATTCATGTGAGGGAAAATTACGATTTAAATATTAAAGTGATATCACTCATATACTTCAGCTAATATTTGTTTCATATAGGCTCTATATTCTTAGTTTGCCTTTAACTGATCGGTAATATCCTAATAAGGAGGTGTACTGTGATCTGTACTGTAGACATGGTACATGATCCATATTAGTTCACTACATGTAGTTCACAAGTCTATCAGCGTCTAGAATAGAACACTGTTAGTATGTAGGTATTCTGATGATGCAAAATGCGTGAGATTCCCTGTTATTTTCCCGGTGACTGCACCTGTAAACTTAAAGGACGGAATTCAAATCTTGATCATTGACTTTCCGATATCAAACTTTTAATACTCAGTCAAATTACACTGTTTCTGCATTCTCAACTGAAGTAATTAACGCATTTAATGTTAATAATTCACAGCTGCCGAATATCATTTTGAATGTGCTGAATATCCTTTAAGGACGGAAGTTTAATCTTTATCATTGACTTTAAGATTGCAAACTTTTCAGGGAAAGCTTCACACAATTCGATGCATGCCTGATAATAAAGTGTCCTATTAGAAATTGCATTTTAATCGGATTATTCACTGTTCAATTATGCTACTATGTAATGCTGTTACATATGAACATCTCCGAAAAGTTAATTAACTCCCCTTAAATAACGCCCATTATTCAAAAACGGGGGATTGTATTACAAATCTGTAAAATGCGTTGGAAGCAGAATTTATTTCTGCACATTTTGACACCTCATTTGTTGCAATTGACTAAATATTGACGAAACAGCGTAACCCAAGATATGAAAGTTGCAGTAAATTGTATTGATTTTGCATTCAATATAATGGAAGGAAATCTGTGTAAAGATATCTGAGTGTTTTTGTATTGTATACAAGTGCAGCGTTCAAATCCGGACTTCGCTACATTAAATTGACTGGTGTTGTATTGTTTTCTAACGCATTTTACAGATGTGTAATACAATAGCCCGTTTTTGAATAATGGCCATTATTTAAGGGGGTTAGTTACTTTTTGAGGTGTTTATAAGTAAATCATATGGAACCGAAACATGTCGATACTTTTATTTCCATTATCATATTGTTTGCAGACACTTGGTATGATTTCGACTGCGCCGTTTATTGTGTTGAAGAAGGAGACGTGACATTTAATATTACAATCAATCGAAAGGGTGACCTTTCCGTTCCTGGTCAAGTTAGTGAGTATGAATATGTATAATATCGTTACGGATCCCACATCATCGCATGTCGTCGCGGCGGACTTTGCTTTCCTGTTTCTTGCTGTCCTGCAAAATGATAATATACTTGTAATTATTATAGTTCTTAGAAATTGTTGTATTTGTGAGTTTGTTATGTACTGTTTTCACACCCAAAATATTGCGTTCTCTTCCTAGAAAAGCAGTGTTAACGCAATATTGTATGATAATATTAATAACAATTATTTTTTATAGATATCACCACAACGGACCTCAGTGCAGCATCTCCATTGGATTATACCGAGATAGAAGATACCGCAGTAGATTTTGCTGTTAATATGGACTCAACGACGGTTTCAATAACTATCGAATCGGATACATACCTTGAAGATGATGAACACTTTGTTATCACACTTCATGATCCACTTGTTGGCGAACTTGGTCCTTTATATAAAACTCTGGTCATCATAAAAGACACTAATTCACCAGGTAAGATCTATTACATCATTTACATAATTCCGTCACAGAATAAAAACATTCATGTGAGGGAAAATTACGATTTAAATATTAAAGTGATATCACTCATATACTTCAGCTAATAGTTGTTTCATATAGGCTCTATATTCTTAGTTTGCCTTTAACTGATCGGTAATATCCTAATAAGGAGGTGTACTGTGATCTGTACTGTAGACATGGTACATGATCCATATTAGTTCACTACATGTAGTTCACAAGTCTATCAGCGTCTAGAATAGAACACTGTTAGTATGTAGGTATTCTGATGATGCAAATGCGTGAGATTCCCTGTTATTTTCCCGGTGACTGCACCTGTAAACTTAAAGGACGGAATTCAAATCTTGATCATTGACTTTCCGATATCAAACTTTTAATACTCAGTCAAATTACACTGTTTCTGCATTCTCAACTGAAGTAATTAACGCATTTAATGTTAATAATTCACAGCTGCCGAATATCATTTTGAATGTGCTGAATATCCTTTAAGGACGGGAGTTTAATCTTTATCATTGACTTTAAGATTGCAAACTTTTCAGGGAAAGCTTCACACAAGTCGATGCATGCCTGATAATAAAGTGTCCTATTAGAAATTGCATTTTAATCGGATTATTCACTGTTCAATTATGCTACTATGTAATGCTGTTACATATAAACATCTCCGAAAAGTTAATTAACCCCCTTAAATAACGCCCATTATTCAAAAACGGGTGATTGTATTACAAATCTGTAAAATGCGTTGGAAGCAGAATTTATTTCTGCACATTTTGACACCTCATTTGTTGCAATTGACTAAATATTGACGAAACAGCGTAACCCAAGATATGAAAGTTGCAGTAAATTGTATTGATTTTGCATTCAATATAATGGAAGGAAATCTGTGTAAAGATATCTGAGTGTTTTTGTATTGTATACAAGTACAACGTTCAAATCCGGACCTCGCTACATTAAATTGACTGGTGTTGTATTGTTTTCTAACGCATTTTACAGATGTGTAATACAATAGCCCGTTTTTGAATAATGGCCATTATTTAAGGGGGTTAGTTACTTTTTTGAGGTGTTTATAAGTAAATCATATGGAACCGAAACATGTCGATACTTTTATTTCCATTATCATATTGTTTGCAGACACTTGGTATGATTTCGACTGCGCCGTTTATTGTGTTGAAGAAGGAGACATGACATTTAATATTACAATCAATCGAAAGGGTGACCTTTCCGTTCCTGGTCAAGTTAGTGAGTATGAATATGTATAATATCGTTACGGATCCCACATCATCGCATGTCGTCGCGGCGGACTTTGCTTTCCTGTTTCTTGCTGTCCTGCAAAATGATAATATACTTGTAATTATTATAGTTCTTAGAAATTGTTGTATTTGTGAGTTTGTTATGTACTGTTTTCACACCCAAAATATTGCGTTCTCTTCCTAGAAAAGCAGTGTTAACGCAATATTGTACGATAATATTAATAACAATTATTTTTTTAAATAGATATCACCACAACGGACCTCAGTGCAGCATCTCCATTGGATTATACCGAGATAGAAGATACCGCAGTAGATTTTGCTGTTAATATGGACTCAACGACGGTTTCAATAACTATCGAATCGGATACATACCTTGAAGATGATGAACACTTTGTTATCACACTTCATGATCCACTTGTTGGCGAACTTGGTCCTTTATATAAAACTCTGGTCATCATAAAAGACACTAATTCACCAGGTAAGATCTATTACATCATTTACATAATTCCGTCACAGAATAAAAACATTCATGTGAGGGAAAATTACGATTTAAATATTAAAGTGATATAACTCATATACTTCAGCTAATAGTTGTTTCATATAGGCTCTATATTCTTAGTTTGCCTTTAACTGATCGGTAATATCCTAATAAGGAGGTGTACTGTGATCTGTACTGTAGACATGGTACATGATCCATATTAGTTCACTACATGTAGTTCACAAGTCTATCAGCGTCTAGAATAGAACACTGTTAGTATGTAGGTATTCTGATGATGCAAAATGCGTGAGATTCCCTGTTATTTTCCCGGTGACTGCACCTGTAAACTTAAAGGACGGAATTCAAATCTTGATCATTGACTTTCCGATATCAAACTTTTAATACTCAGTCAAAATACACTGTTTCTGCATTCTCAACTGAAGTAATTAACGCATTTAATGTTAATAATTCACAGCTGCCGAATATCATTTTGAATGTGCTGAATATCCTTTAAGGACGGAAGTTTAATCTTTATCATTGACTTTAAGATTGCAAACTTTTCAGGGAAAGCTTCACACAAGTCGATGCATGCCTGATAATAAAGTGTCCTATTAGAAATTTCATTTTAATCGGATTATTCACTGTTCAATTATGCTACTATGTAATGCTGTTACATATAAACATCTCCGAAAAGTTAATTAACCCCTTAAATAACGCCCATTATTCAAAAACGGGTGATTGTATTACAAATCTGTAAAATGCGTTGGAAGCAGAATTTATTTCTGCACATTTTGACACCTCATTTGTTGCAATTGACTAAATATTGACGAAACAGCGTAACCCAAGATATGAAAGTTGCAGTAAATTGTATTGATTTTGCATTCAATATAATGGAAGGAAATCTGTGTAAAGATATCTGAGTGTTTTTGTATTGTATACAAGTGCAACGTTCAAATCCGGACCTCGCTACATTAAATTGACTGGTGTTGTATTGTTTTCTAACGCATTTTACAGATGTGTAATACAATAGCCCGTTTTTGAATAATGGCCATTATTTAAGGGGGTTAGTTACTTTTTGAGGTGTTTATAAGTAAATCATATGGAACCGAAACATGTCGATACTTTTATTTCCATTATCATATTGTTTGCAGACACTTGGTATGATTTCGACTGCGCCGTTTATTGTGTTGAAGAAGGAGACATGACATTTAATATTACAATCAATCGAAAGGGTGACCTTTCCGTTCCTGGTCAAGTTAGTGAGTATGAATATGTATAATATCGTTACGGATCCCACATCATCGCATGTCGTCGCGGCGGACTTTGCTTTCCTGTTTCTTGCTGTCCTGCAAAATGATAATATACTTGTAATTATTATAGTTCTTAGAAATTGTTGTATTTGTGAGTTTGTTATGTACTGTTTTCACACCCAAAATATTGCGTTCTCTTCCTAGAAAAGCAGTGTTAACGCAATATTGTACGATAATATTAATAACAATTATTTTTTTTAATAGATATCACCACAACGGACCTCAGTGCAGCATCTCCATTGGATTATACCGAGATAGAAGATACCGCAGTAGATTTTGCTGTTAATATGGACTCAACGACGGTTTCAATAACTATCGAATCGGATACATACCTTGAAGATGATGAACACTTTGTTATCACACTTCATGATCCACTTGTTGGCGTACTTGGTCCTTTATATAAAACTCTGGTCATCATAAAAGACACTAATTCACCAGGTAAGATCTATTACATCATTTACATAATTCCGTCACAGAATAAAAACATTCATGTGAGAGAAAATTACGATTTAAATATTAAAGTGATATAACTCATATACTTCAGCTAATAGTTGTTTCATATAGGCTCTATATTCTTAGTTTGCCTTTAACTGATCGGTAATATCCTAATAAGGAGGTGTACTGTGATCTGTACTGTAGACATGGTACATGATCCATATTAGTTCACTACATGTAGTTCACAAGTCTATCAGCGTCTAGAATAGAACACTGTTAGTATGTAGGTATTCTGATGATGCAAAATGCGTGAGATTCCCTGTTATTTTCCCGGTGACTGCACCTGTAAACTTAAAGGACGGAATTCAAATCTTGATCATTGACTTTCCGATATCAAACTTTTAATACTCAGTCAAATTACACTGTTTCTGCATTCTCAACTGAAGTAATTAACGCATTTAATGTTAATAATTCACAGCTGCCGAATATCATTTTGAATGTGCTGAATATCCTTTAAGGACGGGAGTTTAATCTTTATCATTGACTTTAAGATTGCAAACTTTTCAGGGAAAGCTTCACACAAGTCGATGCATGCCTGATAATAAAGTGTCCTATTAGAAATTGCATTTTAATCGGATTATTCACTGTTCAATTATGCTACTATGTAATGCTGTTACATATAAACATCTCCGAAAAGTTAATTAACCCCCTTAAATAACGCCCATTATTCAAAAACGGGTGATTGTATTACAAATCTGTAAAATGCGTTGGAAGCAGAATTTATTTCTGCACATTTTGACACCTCATTTGTTGCAATTGACTAAATATTGACGAAACAGCGTAACCCAAGATATGAAAGTTGCAGTAAATTGTATTGATTTTGCATTCAATATAATGGAAGGAAATCTGTGTAAAGATATCTGAGTGTTTTTGTATTGTATACAATTGCAACGTTCAAATCCGGACCTCGCTACATTAAATTGACTGGTGTTGTATTGTTTTCTAACGCATTTTACAGATGTGTAAAACAATAGCCCGTTTTTGAATAATGGCCATTATTTAAGGGGGTTAGTTACTTTTTGAGGTGTTTATAAGTAAATCATATGGAACCGAAACATGTCGATACTTTTATTTCCATTATCATATTGTTTGCAGACACTTGGTATGATTTCGACTGCGCCGTTTATTGTGTTGAAGAAGGAGACATGACATTTAATATTACAATCAATCGAAAGGGTGACCTTTCCGTTCCTGGTCAAGTTAGTGAGTATGAATATGTATAATATCGTTACGGATCCCACATCATCGCATGTCGTCGCGGCGGACTTTGCTTTCCTGTTTCTTGCTGTCCTGCAAAATTATAATACTTGTAATTATTATAGTTCTTAGAAATTGTTGTATTTGTGAGTTTGTTATGTACTGTTTTCACACCCAAAATATTGCGTTCTCTTCCTAGAAAAGCAGTGTTAACGCAATATTGTATGATAATATTAATAACAATTATTTTTTATAGATATCACCACAACGGACCTCAGTGCAGCATCTCCATTGGATTATACCGAGATAGAAGATATCGCAGTAGATTTTGCTGCTAATATGGACTCAACGACGGTTTCAATAACTATCGAATCGGATACATACCTTGAAGATGATGAACACTTTGTTATCACACTTCATGATTCACTTGTTGGCGAACTTGGTCCTTTATATAAAACTCTGGTCATCATAAAAGACACTAATTCACCAGGTAAGATCTATTACATCATTTACATAATTCCGTCACAGAATAAAAACATTCATGTGAGGAAAATTACGATTTAAATATTAAAGTGATATCACTCATATACTTCAGCTAATAGTTGTTTCATATAGGCTCTATATTCTTAGTTTGCCTTTAACTGATCGGTAATATCCTAATAAGGAGGTGTACTGTGATCTGTACTGTAGACATGGTACATGATCCATATTAGTTCACTACATGTAGTTCACAAGTCTATCAGCGTCTAGAATAGAACACTGTTAGTATGTAGGTATTCTGATGATGCAAAATGCGTGAGATTCCCTGTTATTTTCCCGGTGACTGCACCTGTAAACTTAAAGGACGGAATTCAAATCTTGATCATTGACTTTCCGATATCAAACTTTTAATACTCAGTCAAAATACACTGTTTCTGCATTCTCAACTGAAGTAATTAACGCATTTAATGTTAATAATTCACAGCTGCCGAATATCATTTTGAATGTGCTGAATATCCTTTAAGGACGGAAGTTTAATCTTTATCATTGACTTTAAGATTGCAAACTTTTCATGGAAAGCTTCACACAAGTCGATGCATGCCTGATAATAAAGTGTCCTATTAGAAATTGCATTTTAATCGGATTATTCACTGTTCAATTATGCTACTATGTAATGCTGTTACATATAAACATCTCCGAAAAGTTAATTAACCCCCTTAAATAACGCCCATTATTCAAAAACGGGTGATTGTATTACAAATCTGTAAAATGCGGTGGAAGCAGAATTTATTTCTGCACATTTTGACACCTCATTTGTTGCAATTGACTAAATATTGACGAAACAGCGTAACCCAAGATATGAAAGTTGCAGTAAATTGTATTGATTTTGCATTCAATATAATGGAAGGAAATCTGTGTAAAGATATCTGAGTGTTTTTGTATTGTATACAAGTGCAACGTTCAAATCCGGACCTCGCTACATTAAATTGACTGGTGTTGTATTGTTTTCTAACGCATTTTACAGATGTGTAAAACAATAGCCCGTTTTTGAATAATGGCCATTATTTAAGGGGGTTAGTAACTTTTTTGAGGTGTTTATAAGTAAATCATATGGAACCGAAACATGTCGATACTTTTATTTCCATTATCATATTGTTTGCAGACACTTGGTATGATTTCGACTGCGCCGTTTATTGTGTTGAAGAAGGAGACATGACATTTAATATTACAATCAATCGAAAGGGTGACCTTTCCGTTCCTGGTCAAGTTAGTGAGTATGAATATGTATAATATCGTTACGGATCCCACATCATCGCATGTCGTCGCGGCGGACTTTGCTTTCCTGTTTCTTGCTGTCCTGCAAAATGATAATACTTGTAATTATTATAGTTCTTAGAAATTGTTGTATTTGTGAGTTTGTTATGTACTGTTTTCACACCCAAAATATTGCGTTCTCTTCCTAGAAAAGCAGTGTTAACGCAATATTGTATGATAATATTAATAACAATTATTTTTTATAGATATCACCACAACGGACCTCAGTGCAGCATCTCCATTGGATTATACCGAGATAGAAGATACCGCAGTAGATTTTGCTGCTAATATGGACTCAACGACGGTTTCAATAACTATCGAATCGGATACATACCTTGAAGATGATGAACACTTTGTTATCACACTTCATGATTCACTTGTTGGCGAACTTGGTCCTTTATATAAAACTCTGGTCATCATAAAAGACACTAATTCACCAGGTAAGATCTATTACATCATTTACATAATTCCGTCACAGAATAAAAACATTCATGTGAGGGAAAATTACGATTTAAATATTAAAGTGATATCACTCATATACTTCAGCTAATAGTTGTTTCATATAGGCTCTATATTCTTAGTTTGCCTTTAACTGATCGGTAATATCCTAATAAGGAGGTGTACTGTGATCTGTACTGTAGACATGGTACATGATCCATATTAGTTCACTACATGTAGTTCACAAGTCTATCAGCGTCTAGAATAGAACACTGTTAGTATGTAGGTATTCTGATGATGCAAAATGCGTGAGATTCCCTGTTATTTTCCCGGTGACTGCACCTGTAAACTTAAAGGACGGAATTCAAATCTTGATCATTGACTTTCCGATATCAAACTTTTAATACTCAGTCAAAATACACTGTTTCTGCATTCTCAACTGAAGTAATTAACGCATTTAATGTTAATAATTCACAGCTGCCGAATATCATTTTGAATGTGCTGAATATCCTTTAAGGACGGAAGTTTAATCTTTATCATTGACTTTAAGATTGCAAACTTTTCATGGAAAGCTTCACACAAGTCGATGCATGCCTGATAATAAAGTGTCCTATTAGAAATTGCATTTTAATCGGATTATTCACTGTTCAATTATGCTACTATGTAATGCTGTTACATATAAACATCTCCGAAAAGTTAATTAACCCCCTTAAATAACGCCCATTATTCAAAAACGGGTGATTGTATTACAAATCTGTAAAATGCGTTGGAAGCAGAATTTATTTCTGCACATTTTGACACCTCATTTGTTGCAATTGACTAAATATTGACGAAACAGCGTAACCCAAGATATGAAAGTTGCAGTAAATTGTATTGATTTTGCATTCAATATAATGGAAGGAAATCTGTGTAAAGATATCTGAGTGTTTTTGTATTGTATACAAGTGCAACGTTCAAATCCGGACCTCGCTACATTAAATTGACTGGTGTTGTATTGTTTTCTAACGCATTTTACAGATGTGTAAAACAATAGCCCGTTTTTGAATAATGGCCATTATTTAAGGGGGTTAGTTACTTTTTTTTGGTGTTTATAAGTAAATCATATGGAACCGAAACATGTCGATACTTTTATTTCCATTATCATATTGTTTGCAGACACTTGGTATGATTTCGACTGCGCCGTTTATTGTGTTGAAGAAGGAGACATGACATTTAATATTACAATCAATCGAAAGGGTGACCTTTCCGTTCCTGGTCAAGTTAGTGAGTATGAATATGTATAATATCGTTACGGATCCCACATCATCGCATGTCGTCGCGGCGGACTTTGCTTTCCTGTTTCTTGCTGTCCTGCAAAATGATAATATACTTGTAATTATTATAGTTCTTAGAAATTGTTGTATTTGTGAGTTTGTTATGTACTGTTTTCACACCCAAAATATTGCGTTCTCTTCCTAGAAAAGCAGTGTTAACGCAATATTGTATGATAATATTAATAACAATTATTTTTTTATAGATATCACCACAACGGACCTCAGTGCAGCATCTCCATTGGATTATACCGAGATAGAAGATACCGCAGTAGATTTTGCTGTTAATATGGACTCAACGACGGTTTCAATAACTATCGAATCGGATACATACCTTGAAGATGATGAACACTTTGTTATCACACTTCATGATCCACTTGTTGGCGAACTTGGTCCTTTATATAAAACTCTGGTCATCATAAAAGACACTAATTCACCAGGTAAGATCTATTACATCATTTACATAATTCCGTCACAGAATAAAAACATTCATGTGAGGGAAAATTACGATTTAAATATTAAAGTGATATAACTCATATACTTCAGCTAATAGTTGTTTCATATAGGCTCTATATTCTTAGTTTGCCTTTTTAACTGATCGGTAATATCCTAATAAGGAGGTGTACTGTGATCTGTACTGTAGACATGGTACATGATCCATATTAGTTCACTACATGTAGTTCACAAGTCTATCAGCGTCTAGAATAGAACACTGTTAGTATGTAGGTATTCTGATGATGCAAAATGCGTGAGATTCCCTGTTATTTTCCCGGTGACTGCACCTGTAAACTTAAAGGACGGAATTCAAATCTTGATCATTGACTTTCCGATATCAAACTTTTAATACTCAGTCAAAATACACTGTTTCTGCATTCTCAACTGAAGTAATTAACGCATTTAATGTTAATAATTCACAGCTGCCGAATATCATTTTGAATGTGCTGAATATCCTTTAAGGACGGAGTTTAATCTTTATCATTGACTTTAAGATTGCAAACTTTTCATGGAAAGCTTCACACAAGTCGATGCATGCCTGATAATAAAGTGTCCTATTAGAAATTGCATTTTAATCGGATTATTCACTGTTCAATTATGCTACTATGTAATGCTGTTACATATAAACATCTCCGAAAAGTTAATTAACCCCCCTTTAACGCCCATTATTCAAAAACGGGTGATTGTATTACAAATCTGTAAAATGCGTTGGAAGCAGAATTTATTTCTGCACATTTTGACACCTCATTTGTTGCAATTGACTAAATATTGACGAAACAGCGTAACCCAAGATATGAAAGTTGCAGTAAATTGTATTGATTTTGCATTCAATATAATGGAAGGAAATCTGTGTAAAGATATCTGAGTGTTTTTGTATTGTATACAAGTGCAACGTTCAAATCCGGACCTCGCTACATTAAATTGACTGGTGTTGTATTGTTTTCTAACGCATTTTACAGATGTGTAAAACAATAGCCCGTTTTTCAATAATGGCCATTATTTAAGGGGGTTAGTTACTTTTTTTTGGTGTTTATAAGTAAATCATATGGAACCGAAACATGTCGATACTTTTATTTCCATTATCATATTGTTTGCAGACACTTGGTATGATTTCGACTGCGCCGTTTATTGTGTTGAAGAAGGAGACATGACATTTAATATTACAATCAATCGAAAGGGTGACCTTTCCGTTCCTGGTCAAGTTAGTGAGTATGAATATGTATAATATCGTTACGGATCCCACATCATCGCATGTCGTCGCGGCGGACTTTGCTTTCCTGTTTCTTGCTGTCCTGCAAAATGATAATATACTTGTAATTATTATAGTTCTTAGAAATTGTTGTATTTGTGAGTTTGTTATGTACTGTTTTCACACCCAAAATATTGCGTTCTCTTCCTAGAAAAGCAGTGTTAACGCAATATTGTATGATAATATTAATAACAATTATTTTTTTTAGATATCACCACAACGGACCTCAGTGCAGCATCTCCATTGGATTATACCGAGATAGAAGATACCGCAGTAGATTTTGCTGCTAATATGGACTCAACGACGGTTTCAATAACTATCGAATCGGATACATACCTTGAAGATGATGAACACTTTGTTATCACACTTCATGATTCACTTGTTGGCGAACTTGGTCCTTTATATAAAACTCTGGTCATCATAAAAGACACTAATTCACCAGGTAAGATCTATTACATCATTTACATAATTCCGTCACAGAATAAAAACATTCATGTGAGGGAAAATTACGATTTAAATATTAAAGTGATATCACTCATATACTTCAGCTAATAGTTGTTTCATATAGGCTCTATATTCTTAGTTTGCCTTTAACTGATCGGTAATATCCTAATAAGGAGGTGTACTGTGATCTGTACTGTAGACATGGTACATGATCCATATTAGTTCACTACATGTAGTTCACAAGTCTATCAGCGTCTAGAATAGAACACTGTTAGTATGTAGGTATTCTGATGATGCAAAATGCGTGAGATTCCCTGTTATTTTCCCGGTGACTGCACCTGTAAACTTAAAGGACGGAATTCAAATCTTGATCATTGACTTTCCGATATCAAACTTTTAATACTCAGTCAAAATACACTGTTTCTGCATTCTCAACTGAAGTAATTAACGCATTTAATGTTAATAATTCACAGCTGCCGAATATCATTTTGAATGTGCTGAATATCCTTTAAGGACGGGAGTTTAATCTTTATCATTGACTTTAAGATTGCAAACTTTTCAGGGAAAGCTTCACACAAGTCGATGCATGCCTGATAATAAAGTGTCCTATTAGAAATTGCATTTTAATCGGATTATTCACTGTTCAATTATGCTACTATGTAATGCTGTTACATATAAACATCTCCGAAAAGTTAATTAACCCCCTTAAATAACGCCCATTATTCAAAAACGGGTGATTGTATTACAAATCTGTAAAATGCGTTGGAAGCAGAATTTATTTCTGCACATTTTGACACCTCATTTGTTGCAATTGACTAAATATTGACGAAACAGCGTAACCCAAGATATGAAAGTTGCAGTAAATTGTATTGATTTTGCATTCAATATAATGGAAGGAAATCTGTGTAAAGATATCTGAGTGTTTTTGTATTGTATACAAGTGCAACGTTCAAATCCGGACCTCGCTACATTAAATTGACTGGTGTTGTATTGTTTTCTAACGCATTTTACAGATGTGTAAAACAATAGCCCGTTTTTGAATAATGGCCATTATTTAAGGGGGTTAGTTACTTTTTTGAGGTGTTTATAAGTAAATCATATGGAACCGAAACATGTCGATACTTTTATTTCCATTATCATATTGTTTGCAGACACTTGGTATGATTTCGACTGCGCCGTTTATTGTGTTGAAGAAGGAGACATGACATTTAATATTACAATCAATCGAAAGGGTGACCTTTCCGTTCCTGGTCAAGTTAGTGAGTATGAATATGTATAATATCGTTACGGATCCCACATCATCGCATGTCGTCGCGGCGGACTTTGCTTTCCTGTTTCTTGCTGTCCTGCAAAATTATAATATATACTTGTAATTATTATAGTTCTTAGAAATTGTTGTATTTGAGTTTGTTATGTACTGTTTTCACACACCCAAAATATTGCGTTCTCTTCCTAGAAAAGCAGTGTTAACGCAATATTGTATGATAATATTAATAACAATTATTTTTTATAGATATCACCACAACGGACCTCAGTGCAGCATCTCCATTGGATTATACCGAGATAGAAGATACCGCAGTAGATTTTGCTGCTAATATGGACTCAACGACGGTTTCAATAACTATCGAATCGGATACATACCTTGAAGATGATGAACACTTTGTTATCACACTTCATGATTCACTTGTTGGCGAACTTGGTCCTTTATATAAAACTCTGGTCATCATAAAAGACACTAATTCACCAGGTAAGATCTATTACATCATTTACATAATTCCGTCACAGAATAAAAACATTCATGTGAGGGAAAATTACGATTTAAATATTAAAGTGATATCACTCATATACTTCAGCTAATAGTTGTTTCATATAGGCTCTATATTCTTAGTTTGCCTTTAACTGATCGGTAATATCCTAATAAGGAGGTGTACTGTGATCTGTACTGTAGACATGGTACATGATCCATATTAGTTCACTACATGTAGTTCACAAGTCTATCAGCGTCTAGAATAGAACACTGTTAGTATGTAGGTATTCTGATGATGCAAAATGCGTGAGATTCCCTGTTATTTTCCCGGTGACTGCACCTGTAAACTTAAAGGACGGAATTCAAATCTTGATCATTGACTTTCCGATATCAAACTTTTAATACTCAGTCAAAATACACTGTTTCTGCATTCTCAACTGAAGTAATTAACGCATTTAATGTTAATAATTCACAGCTGCCGAATATCATTTTGAATGTGCTGAATATCCTTTAAGGACGGGCGATTAATCTTTATTATTGACTTTAAGATTGCAAACTTTTCAGGGCAAGCTTCACACAAGTCGATGCATGCCTGATAATAAAGTGTGGTATTAGAAATTGCATTTTAATCGGATTATTCACTGTTCAATTATGCTACTATGTAATGCTGTTACATATAAACATCTCCGAAAAGTTAATTAACCCCCTTAAATAACGCCCATTATTCAAAAACGGGTGATTGTATTACAAATCTGTAAAATGCGTTGGAAGCAGAATTTATTTCTGCACATTTTGACACACCTCATTTGTTGCAATTGACTAAATATTGACGAAACAGCGTAACCCAAGATATGAAAGTTGCAGTAAATTGTATTGATTTTGCATTCAATATAATGGAAGGAAATCTGTGTAAAGATATCTGAGTGTTTTTGTATTGTATACAAGTGCAACGTTCAAATCCGGACCTCGCTACATTAAATTGACTGGTGTTGTATTGTTTTCTAACGCATTTTACAGATGTGTAAAACAATAGCCCGTTTTTGAATAATGGCCATTATTTAAGGGGTTAGTTACTTTTTGAGGTGTTTATAAGTAAATCATATGGAACCGAAACATGTCGATACTTTTATTTCCATTATCATATTGTTTGCAGACACCTGGGTATGATTTCGACTGCGCCGTTTATTGTGTTGAAGAAGGAGACATGACATTTAATATTACAATCAATCGAAAGGGTGACCTTTCCGTTCCTGGTCAAGTTAGTGAGTATGAATATGTATAATATCGTTACGGATCCCACATCATCGCATGTCGTCGCGGCGGACTTTGCTTTCCTGTTTCTTGCTGTCCTGCAAAATGATAATATACTTGTAATTATTATAGTTCTTAGAAATTGTTGTATTTGTGAGTTTGTTATGTACTGTTTTCACACCCAAAATATTGCGTTCTCTTCCTAGAAAAGCAGTGTTAACGCAATATTGTATGATAATATTAATAACAATTATTTTTTATAGATATCACCACAACGGACCTCAGTGCAGCATCTCCATTGGATTATACCGAGATAGAAGATACCGCAGTAGATTTTGCTGCTAATATGGACTCAACGACGGTTTCAATAACTATCGAATCGGATACATACCTTGAAGATGATGAACACTTTGTTATCACACTTCATGATCCACTTGTTGGCGAACTTGGTCCTTTATATAAAACTCTGGTCATCATAAAAGACACTAATTCACCAGGTAAGATCTATTACATCATTTACATAATTCCGTCACAGAATAAAAACATTCATGTGAGGGAAAATTACGATTTAAATATTAAAGTGATATCACTCATATACTTCAGCTAATAGTTGTTTCATATAGGCTCTATATTCTTAGTTTGCCTTTAACTGATCGGTAATATCCTAATAAGGAGGTGTACTGTGATCTGTACTGTAGACATGGTACATGATCCATATTAGTTCACTACATGTAGTTCACAAGTCTATCAGCGTCTAGAATAGAACACTGTTAGTATGTAGGTATTCTGATGATGCAAAATGCGTGAGATTCCCTGTTATTTTCCCGGTGACTGCACCTGTAAACTTAAAGGACGGAATTCAAATCTTGATCATTGACTTTCCGATATCAAACTTTTAATACTCAGTCAAAATACACTGTTTCTGCATTCTCAACTGAAGTAATTAACGCATTTAATGTTAATAATTCACAGCTGCCGAATATCATTTTGAATGTGCTGAATATCCTTTAAGGACGGAAGTTTAATCTTTATCATTGACTTTAAGATTGCAAACTTTTCAGGGAAAGCTTCACACAAGTCGATGCATGCCTGATAATAAAGTGTCCTATTAGAAATTGCATTTTAATCGGATTATTCACTGTTCAAGTATGCTACTATGTAATGCTGTTACATATAAACATCTCCGAAAAGTTAATTAACCCCCCTTAAATAACGCCCATTATTCAAAAACGGGTGATTGTATTACAAATCTGTAAAATGCGTTGGAAGCAGAATTTATTTCTGCACATTTTGACACCTCATTTGTTGCAATTGACTAAATATTGACGAAACAGCGTAACCCAAGATATGAAAGTTGCAGTAAATTGTATTGATTTTGCATTCAATATAATGGAAGGAAATCTGTGTAAAGATATCTGAGTGTTTTTGTATTGTATACAAGTGCAACGTTCAAATCCGGACCTCGCTACATTAAATTGACTGGTGTTGTATTGTTTTCTAACGCATTTTACAGATGTGTAAAACAATAGCCCGTTTTTGAATAATGGCCATTATTTAAGGGGGTTAGTTACTTTTTTGAGGTGTTTATAAGTAAATCATATGGAACCGAAACATGTCGATACTTTTATTTCCATTATCATATTGTTTGCAGACACTTGGTATGATTTCGACTGCGCCGTTTATTGTGTTGAAGAAGGAGACATGACATTTAATATTACAATCAATCGAAAGGGTGACCTTTCCGTTCCTGGTCAAGTTAGTGAGTATGAATATGTATAATATCGTTACGGATCCCACATCATCGCATGTCGTCGCGGCGGACTTTGCTTTCCTGTTTCTTGCTGTCCTGCAAAATTATAATACTTGTAATTATTATAGTTCTTAGAAATTGTTGTATTTGTGAGTTTGTTATGTACTGTTTTCACACACCCAAAATATTGCGTTCTCTTCCTAGAAAAGCAGTGTTAACGCAATATTGTATGATAATATTAATAACAATTATTTTTTTATAGATATCACTACAAGGGACCTCAGTGCAGCATCTCCATTGGATTATACCGAGATAGAAGATACCGCAGTAGATTTTGCTGCTAATATGGACTCAACGACGGTTTCAATAACTATCGAATCGGATACATACCTTGAAGATGATGAACACTTTGTTATCACACTTCATGATTCACTTGTTGGCGAACTTGGTCCTTTATATAAAACTCTGGTCATCATAAAAGACACTAATTCACCAGGTAAGATCTATTACATCATTTACATAAACCCGTCACAGAATAAAAACATTCATGTGAGGGAAAATTACGATTTAAATATTAAAGTGATATCACTCATATACTTCAGCTAATAGTTGTTTCATATAGGCTCTATATTCTTAGTTTGCCTTTAACTGATCGGTAATATCCTAATAAGGAGGTGTACTGTGATCTGTACTGTAGACATGGTACATGATCCATATTAGTTCACTACATGTAGTTCACAAGTCTATCAGCGTCTAGAATAGAACACTGTTAGTATGTAGGTATTCTGATGATGCAAAATGCGTGAGATTCCCTGTTATTTTCCCGGTGATTGCCCCTGTAAACTTAAAGGACGGAATTCAAATCTTGATCATTGACTTTCCGATATCAAACTTTTAATACTCAGTCAAAATACACTGTTTCTGCATTCTCAACTGAAGTAATTAACGCATTTAATGTTAATAATTCACAGCTGCCGAATATCATTTTGAATGTGCTGAATATCCTTTAAGGACGGGAGTTTAATCTTTATCATTGACTTTAAGATTGCAAACTTTTCAGGGAAAGCTTCACACAAGTCGATGCATGCCTGATAATAAAGTGTCCTATTAGAAATTGCATTTTAATCGGATTATTCACTGTTCAATTATGCTACTATGTAATGCTGTTACATATAAACATCTCCGAAAAGTTAATTAACCCCCTTAAATAACGCCCATTATTCAAAAACGGGTGATTGTATTACAAATCTGTAAAATGAGTTGGAAGCAGAATTTATTTCTGCACATTTTGACACCTCATTTGTTGCAATTGACTAAATATTGACGAAACAGCGTAACCCAAGATATGAAAGTTGCAGTAAATTGTATTGATTTTGCATTCAATATAATGGAAGGAAATCTGTGTAAAGATATCTGAGTGTTTTTGTATTGTATACAAGTGCAACGTTCAAATCCGGACCTCGCTACATTAAATTGACTGGTGTTGTATTGTTTTCTAACGCATTTTACAGATGTGTAAAACAATAGCCCGTTTTTGAATAATGGCCATTATTTAAGGGGTTAGTAACTTTTTGAGGTGTTTATAAGTAAATCATATGGAACCGAAACATGTCGATACTTTTATTTCCATTATCATATTGTTTGCAGACACTTGGTATGATTTCGACTGCGCCGTTTATTGTGTTGAAGAAGGAGACATGACATTTAATATTACAATCAATCGAAAGGGTGACCTTTCCGTTCCTGGTCAAGTTAGTGAGTATGAATATGTATAATATCGTTACGGATCCCACATCATCGCATGTCGTCGCGGCGGACTTTGCTTTCCTGTTTCTTGCTGTCCTGCAAAATGATAATATACTTGTAATTATTATAGTTCTTAGAAATTGTTGTATTTGTGAGTTTGTTATGTACTGTTTTCACACCCAAAATATTGCGTTCTCTTCCTAGAAAAGCAGTGTTAACGCAATATTGTATGATAATATTAATAACAATTATTTTTTTTATAGATATCACCACAACGGACCTCAGTGCAGCATCTCCATTGGATTATACCGAGATAGAAGATACCGCAGTAGATTTTGCTGTTAATATGGACTCAACGAAGGTTTCAATAACTATCAAATCGGATACATACCTTGAAGATGATGAACACTTTGTTATCACACTTCATGATCCACTTGTTGGCGAACTTGGTCCTTTATATAAAACTCTGGTCATCATAAAAGACACTAATTCACCAGGTAAGATCTATTACATCATTTACATAATTCCGTCACAGAATAAAAACATTCATGTGAGAGAAAATTACGATTTAAATATTAAAGTGATATAACTCATATACTTCAGCTAATAGATGTTTCATATAGGCTCTATATTCTTAGTTTGCCTTTAACTGATCGGTAATATCCTAATAAGGAGGTGTACTGTGATCTGTACTGTAGACATGGTACATGATCCATATTAGTTCACTACATGTAGTTCACAAGTCTATCAGCGTCTAGAATAGAACACTGTTAGTATGTAGGTATTCTGATGATGCAAAATGCGTGAGATTCCCTGTTATTTTCCCGGTGACTGCACCTGTAAACTTAAAGGACGGAATTCAAATCTTGATCATTGACTTTCCGATATCAAACTTTTAATACTCAGTCAAAATACACTGTTTCTGCATTCTCAACTGAAGTAATTAACGCATTTAATGTTAATAATTCACAGCTGCCGAATATCATTTTGAATGTGCTGAATATCCTTTAAGGACGGGAGTTTAATCTTTATCATTGACTTTAAGATTGCAAACTTTTCAGGGAAAGCTTCACACAAGTCGATGCATGCCTGATAATAAAGTGTCCTATTAGAAATTGCATTTTAATCGGATTATTCACTGTTCAATTATGCTACTATGTAATGCTGTTACATATAAACATCTCCGAAAAGTTAATTAACCCCCCTTAAATAACGCCCATTATTCAAAAACGGGTGATTGTATTACAAATCTGTAAAATGCGTTGGAAGCAGAATTTATTTCTGCACATTTTGACACCTCATTTGTTGCAATTGACTAAATATTGACGAAACAGCGTAACCCAAGATATGAAAGTTGCAGTAAATTGTATTGATTTTGCATTCAATATAATGGAAGGAAATCTGTGTAAAGATATCTGAGTGTTTTTGTATTGTATACAAGTGCAACGTTCAAATCCGGACCTCGCTACATTAAATTGACTGGTGTTGTATTGTTTTCTAACGCATTTTACAGATGTGTAAAACAATAGCCCGTTTTTGAATAATGGCCATTATTTAAGGGGTTAGTTACTTTTTGAGGTGTTTATAAGTAAATCATATGGAACCGAAACATGTCGATACTTTTATTTCCATTATCATATTGTTTGCAGACACTTGGTATGATTTCGACTGCGCCGTTTATTGTGTTGAAGAAGGAGACATGACATTTAATATTACAATCAATCGAAAGGGTGACCTTTCCGTTCCTGGTCAAGTTAGTGAGTATGAATATGTATAATATCGTTACGGATCCCACATCATCGCATGTCGTCGCGGCGGACTTTGCTTTCCTGTTTCTTGCTGTCCTGCAAAATTATAATATATACTTGTAATTATTATAGTTCTTAGAAATTGTTGTATTTGTGAGTTTGTTATGTACTGTTTTCACACACCCAAAATATTGCGTTCTCTTCCTAGAAAAGCAGTGTTAACGCAATATTGTATGATAATATTAATAACAATTATTTTTTTATAGATATCACCACAACGGACCTCAGTGCAGCATCTCCATTGGATTATACCGAGATAGAAGATACCGCAGTAGATTTTGCTGCTAATATGGACTCAACGACGGTTTCAATAACTATCGAATCGGATACATACCTTGAAGATGATGAACACTTTGTTATCACACTACATGATTCACTTGTTGGCGAACTTGGTCCTTTATATAAAACTCTGGTCATCATAAAAGACACTAATTCACCAGGTAAGATCTATTACATCATTTACATAATTCCGTCACAGAATAAAAACATTCATGTGAGGGAAAATTACGATTTAAATATTAAAGTGATATCACTCATATACTTCAGCTAATAGTTGTTTCATATAGGCTCTATATTCTTAGTTTGCCTTTAACTGATCGGTAATATCCTAATATGGAGGTGTACCGTGATCTGTACTGTAGACATGGTACATGATCCATATTAGTTCACTACATGTAGTTCACAAGTCTCTCAGCGTCTAGAATAGAACACTGTTAGTATGTAGGTATTCTGATGATGCAAAATGCGTGAGATTCCCTGTTATTTTCCCGGTGACTGCACCTGTAAACTTAAAGGACGGAATTCAAATCTTGATCATTGACTTTCCGATATCAAACTTTTAATACTCAGTCAAAATACACTGTTTCTGCATTCTCAACTGAAGTAATTAACGCATTTAATGTTAATAATTCACAGCTGCCGAATATCATTTTGAATGTGTGAATATCCTTTAAGGACGGGTGTTTAATCTTTATCATTGACTTTAAGATTGCAAACTTTTCAGGGAAAGCTTCACACAAGTCGATGCATGCCTGATAATAAAGTGTCCTATTAGAAATTGCATTTTAATCGGATTATTCACTGTTCAATTATGCTACTATGTAATGCTGTTACATATAAACATCTCCGAAAAGTTAATTAACCCCCTTAAATAACGCCCATTATTCAAAAACGGGTGATTGTATTACAAATCTGTAAAATGCGTTGGAAGCAGAATTTATTTCTGCACATTTTGGCACCTCATTTGTTGCAATTGACTAAATATTGACGAAACAGCGTAACCCAAGATATGAAAGTTGCAGTAAATTGTATTGATTTTGCATTCAATATAATGGAAGGAAATCTGGGTAAAGATATCTGAGTGTTTTTGTATTGTATACAAGTGCAACGTTCAAATCCGGACCTCGCTACATTAAATTGACTGGTGTTGTATTGTTTTCTAACGCATTTTACAGATGTGTAAAACAATAGCCCGTTTTTGAATAATGGCCATTATTTAAGGGGGTTAGTTACTTTTTTGAGGTGTTTATAAGTAAATCATATGGAACCGAAACATGTCGATACTTTTATTTCCATTATCATATTGTTTGCAGACACTTGGTATGATTTCGACTGCGCCGTTTATTGTGTTGAAGAAGGAGACATGACATTTAATATTACAATCAATCGAAAGGGTGACCTTTCCGTTCCTGGTCAAGTTAGTGAGTATGAATATGTATAATATCGTTACGGATCCCACATCATCGCATGTCGTCGCGGCGGACTTTGCTTTCCTGTTTCTTGCTGTCCTGCAAAATGATATTATACTTGTAATTATTATAGTTCTTAGAAATTGTTGTATTTGTGAGTTTGTTATGTACTGTTTTCACACCCAAAATATTGCGTTCTCTTCCTAGAAAAGCAGTGTTAACGCAATATTGAATGATAATATTAATAACAATTATTTTTTATAGATATCACCACAACGGACCTCAGTGCAGCATCTCCATTGGATTATACCGAGATAGAAGATACCGCAGTAGATTTTGCTGCTAATCTGGACTCAACGAAGGTTTCAATAACTATCGAATTGGATACATACCTTGAAGATGATGAACACTTTGTTATCACACTTCATGATCCACTTGTTGGCGAACTTGGTCCTTTATATAATACTCTGGTCATCATAAAAGACACTAATTCACCAGGTAAGATCTATTACATCATTTACATAATTTCGTCACAGAATAAAAACATTCATGTGAGGGAAAATTACGATTTAAATATTAAAGTGATATCACTCATATACTTCAGCTAATAGTGGTTTCATATAGGCTCTATATTCTTAGTTTGCCTTTAACTGATCGGTAATATCCTAATAAGGAGGTGTACTGTGATCTGTACTGTAGACATGGTACATGATCCATATTAGTTCACTACATGTAGTTCACAAGTCTATCAGCGTCTAGAATAGAACACTGTTAGTATGTAGGTATTCTGATGATGCAAAATGCGTGAGATTCCCTGTTATTATCCCGGTGACTGCACCTGTAAACTTAAAGGACGGAATTCAAATCTTGATCATTGACTTTCCGATATCAAACTTTTAATACTCAGTCAAATTACACTGTTTCTGCATTCTCAACTGAAGTAATTAACGCATTTAATGTTAATAATTCACAGCTGCCGAATATCATTTTGAATGTGCTGAATATTTTGTAAATGAAGATGTGCCTGACGGATGGGCAACCATTACAGTGTGTAGAAGTGGTAATTTAGCTGATACCGAAACTATAGGTGAGCTATCTACAATATTCATACGATTAAAAAAAAAAATCTTAGTTTATTGCTTACATCGCTGCTATAATAAATTCATTTTACCTTGACAGTCTCGGGGAGTCCATTAGCAATCCAATAAGTCAAATAGCTCGGGGCCCAAACCTACGCGTAAGTGAACACGATAATGCGATTGATTTCCTTACACGTAAAAATACGGCCAATTCAGAGAGAACATCTTATTTGTTGTATATGGCCTACTATAGACAATTACTTTTTGTTGGCCGCTGAGGTATATTTTTTCACTAGATACTTCATGACGTGTTCCCATGCTGAAAGTTGGCAAGTTATTTCTACTTGCTTTAAAGAGACCACAAATATGCACACAGTATAGACAATTGAATGAAGACTATATAATGTACTAGGATTTCATTTAATATAGCTATTTTTGATATTAAGATATAGGTCTACCTCATCATATATAATCAAAAACATAAGAAAATATTGTAAAGTCTATAAATATACGCACTTATGCATAGGAAGATAAACATGATAAACATGATAAAGTTAATTTGTTCTTTCATTATCGATCGTTAACATTTGGAATATTTCACATGCATGCTGTTTGTCTCAATGCCTTCTCGGGCCTCATAGTAGTTTAAATTGTGAATCCCTAGAACGATCTGTTGGTCAGCATAGATATTGACGATTTTAGCCCAAAATGAAGGTAAATTTTGCTATGCAAAGGGCCAGTGCGCGCGCAAAATTTTGCAATATTTGCACATTCAGGTCCAAAACATTGTTTTTTCAGGCTAAAAAGAAACATGCACATGGCCATACTGCCCCCCAACTTTTTGGGGCCCTGGACCCGGGCCCATCTGAACCAATAATACATCCGGTAATGATTGAATCCCATCACACCAATTGAAAGCGACTTAAAATGTATGTACTATATAATAGCTTAAATGAGTTTCCCTAATACTCTTTAATTAACTTAAGCCCATTTAAGCAACTATATACGTGGTGCCCCCTATTAGGGGTTAGGGTTAGGGTCTTAGGGTTACTGTTATGGTTATGGTTCATGATTGAGATGATATACGTATTAATCTGTAAAATTATACGCTTTATTCCGTCATCAAAAGTATGATAAACAGACGCCTTTCTTGCAGAACGACTCGTAGCACAGTGGTACATCGTCTGTACTATGGTCCATAGGTTGTTGGTTCGAACCCCGGTCGAACCTTAGTAGAGTTTTAAATCTAATATATTCCGGGTTTTTTGTTTGTTAAGTAAGAGGAAATAATAAAGGCATTATATGGCATCTAGCCTCATAATAATAATCATGCAAATGTTAACTACGGAAAAAAATATTGCGTCCCGCGACATATCCTCCGTCTTCCTGGGGAAATGTTAATCTGTCAGCTGTATGTACAGAGAGTAATATTCATACATGGTGTGATGACCAAGCGGTTAACATGGTTAAGGCGTTGTGCTGTCGGCGGGGAGAATACTATCTACTAGGGTTCGAGCCTTGGGCTTGCCTTAGGTGAGAATTCCCTTCCTCTCCCAAAATGTTCTTAAAGGTCAGAAATCCTGTAATTGCGTTTAGTTACATCACAGAATGTAATTGTAGAATTTCTTCTCCTCCCATACACTGTTTAGCACGTGCAGGTATAGGTAGTGTATGTGTGACGTCTCGTGGTTCGGAAGACACGTAAAGCCGTTGGTCCCGTGTACAGAATGAGTCAACTCTGTATCAGAGATATTCGAAAAAAGAAAGGGGACCATCTCCGGTTCTGATACCTGCACTCAACTCTCTAGGTTCAAGAGGACAAGATGGGCACGATACAGCGTACAAAGTGCTCTACCCATTGTATGTTCAAATAGAACTAGAACATACAAGTTTATTGTACGATGTTTTAAACCCATGACAGCCCATATAATGTCGTGCTGATAAGAATTCCTTACGCTATTCCTTCTCAGATCATTGGAACTTCCTGGGAATTCGAATTACGTAAATAACAAATAGCATGACTCATTTGTATCATCATCATCATCATCATCATTATTATTTATGGTTATAATATTTTAAAACAGCCATTACTGCCGTTGGTCTATCAGCGAGTGCGTCTGAATTCGGCCCATTTAATGGTGTAGTAATAAAAAACGAAGTGGACTTTGCAGAAAATAGCAGGTGTGAGGACATAACCTTGGACATATTGGATGATATGTTAATTGAAGACACGGAGCAAGTTCTTTTATCAATAGCATTCGCTAATGCAACGACAGCAACTGATGCGGGACATATGTTAGGTGAACTTCGAAAGGCTGTACTGAATATATACGATGATGATGGAAGTAAGTGTAATCTTGATCTAATCGATTGTCAATCGAAAAGTTTTTTCAATTTTAAACAAAACGACAAAACTATAGTGATTAGAGGTTCTTGACAGGCTGTGCTCCGTAAAACGCTACACATAATAATGACGCCCCAGTTTATGTGGTCCTATCAGCAGGCATTCGTCGCTTATTCGAACGCTAACTGTCATGACGTCATTTTCACATCTCGCGCTTCCTGGAGGTAGTTTTCATAATTTGGAATGTTATGTTTCCTCAATGTCCAACGTGTATTTAATAATATAATGATACATTCAGTAATGTTTTGTGTCTAATGATTTTAATGTTTCATGTCTAATGATTTTGTACAGAAACATTATACTTCTTCGATTGTACGGAATATTTTATCGATGAAGATTCTAGAAATCTTACTTTCAACGTTATAAGAAGAGGGGATCTTACAACTGTAACAACAACAAGTAAGAAAACAAGTAGCAACGTTTGCTTCTATATATTTCTTTTAGGCTTACAAAACTGCCGTCGAATGGAGGAGTAATTTTTACCGTAGCTGCATTTGAACATATTTGCAAGCAAATCAAGCTTATTGCTCTAAAAAGTGCAAACACATTAAATTACCTTGTTCCAAACGTGTCATTGATCGGGAATATCTGAAAATCGCCTACTAAAGAAAGCATACCTTTGTCACGATTGTTTCTTACAGAGCTGAAAGCAACGTCCAAATCAGCTGACTTTTATTTGGACACCGACGGCTTTATTCCAGTTAACGGAGAAGTGACATTCCTGTCAGGTGAATACATGAAGGAAATCACACTGCAAATATATGATGATGATTTTGAAGAAAGACTTGAACAACTACTAATTGAAATTGAATTTGATAACCCTCTAATGGCTGCTGCAGCCGGCCAGATTGTCTTGGAGCCCGTCCACAAGGCTTCAGTCATTATTCATGACGATGATATTCCTGGTAAGTTCTTATATCATTTCTAGAATTCTGTAGCGAAATAAAAGCACCTATAGGTGCCATGCATGCGAAAGACTTCTATTTAAATGGTCACGTCACTTTTTTTTCTCTTGTTACCCTTTTTAATCTTATTCAACTATGAAATCCGGCATTTCGGTAGCGCAGGTCTTCATAAACAATTGCTCCAGTCGGTTTGTTGATTTGTCGGTTTGTTGGTCCCACCTGTACATTTCGACAATATCTAGTTTGATTGTACTTTCACAAACATGGACACACTTTTGCTATATTATATTATTAATTATTATTAATGTCCAAAGTTATTGACTTCCCCCGGGGAGGGGGCACATCAAAAAAATTTGGTGGGTATGCTCCACCGAAATTTTGAGGTGGTGTGTCTTTGGGAGCTGACGGCGTATGGTAAAAGGAGGTCTTTTGGAGCTGCAAAATCCAAAAAGGGGGGTCTTTCCGGGGGAGCATACCCGTATGGTCATTTGTGTTAAGTGCCACCCCCGGGTTAACTTCGTCCTGAAATGTATATATTTCAACAACAAAAAAAAAGAATATTTTGCAACGTTCATCAATTATGGCATGAGCGTTGGGGGAGGGGGGGGTACTCGCATAGTAAAGGCATACGGGGCGTGCCGCCTCTCCAATGGGTAGGTTTTCCACGAAAAAAATCCTTAGATACGGGTTTATGATTTGAAGAAAAAATCCTTAGACATTGGTCTCCCTTTTTAAAATTTTCCGTACTATGTGTGAAAAACATGTTGCTTTTACTATTTTCAATCTCATATCCTTAGATATGGGTCCTTATTAAAATCCTTGGAAATGGGTAAGGGTTCGGAAGCTCAAGCCGAACATCTCCGTCGAAAAATATCCAGGGGTTAATGTCAAACTGGGATCGGTACAAATAGTACTAGCGTTACATCATGTGCTATGTTTTCAAAACCTCTTAACAGGATCCAATGCAAGGTACAATGCCTCAGTGGGACATTTTGATTGGGACACACTGTACTATGTGGAAGAGACGATGCTAATGGCTATATTTGGAGCGATTAGGGTTGGGATAAGTGATGTAATACAGCTTATCACACACCGCACATTTAAAACCCGCAAAACCGATGCAAAATGTTATTGGTAGAAAACTTTATAGGCATATGTGTTTTCTTTTGATATCAACCATAATGGGCTATTCCATTTAAATTTCAAATGGAATTAGCACATTAACCAACTCTTTTTGAAACTCACCCTCCCTCGGTGGAAGATTCAGGTTGAATCTTTCTCAGTGGGTGTATGAAGTTCAAATGGAACTACCTAATGTGCTAATTCTATTTGAAATTCATGCTTCCCTGTGAAAGATATTTCCAAATTTTTCCACAGGGGTAGTATAGATTTTGAATGTGAAAGCCCAATGCATGGATGAAAGATTAAAATGATTATAATACACAGTTATTCGGTTTTCGGGCGGAATTACTCGTAATGATATAAATAGCGATTGGATGTATGTATACTATTTTGTAGCGTAGGTTTGATTCAATATCTTGGCGAATTGGTGCATTTTATATGGCTCGTTTTCCATTTTTTGTATAAGAATAGCAAACATCATGGCATTTTTTTTTCTCATGCATAAATCAGGTTAAATACTGTGCATTGTTACTTTGGAAATTACAGTTTAAATGTTGAATTAAACATAAAACTGATCAACTGGACTCACATTTATTTGAGAGGCTACAGTATCGCACCTAATCCAAGGTGCATCCTCAGGCCGTCAGATCATCGCCGCCAGATCATCAGACGGCCTGAAGATGCACCTCGGATTAGGTGCGATACTGTAGCCTCTCAAATAAATGTGAGTCCAGATGATCAGTTTTATGTTTAATTCAATATTTATTAAACCTGGATGAATGACAACCTTCACAAACGTACAGTTAAAACGCACTTTTGCTTAGACGTTGATGCATCTAACGCACTCTTCCCTGCGGGGCTCTTGCAATATATACCCATCAACGTCTCAGTAGGCTGGCATTATTTCACTCTCACAAGTAATTCACAGTTATTAACTTAAATTATTGGTTTAAAACTAATCACAGTCTTTGCTTTGTATTTCAATAACTCTTTATATTTTAACAGACTGTGGAGAAGGTTGTGCTAATGGTGGAGACTGTGTAGCAGATGGTCTATGTGTCTGTTTTGATGGGTTTACTGGTAAAATGTGCAATATAACCGGTAAATGAAACATATTTTATAATTTTAGTGTAAATTAGATTTATTTACCTTCACCGGACTAACCCTAATCTTAAAAATTACCCTACAATCCATAACGTTGTGGAAATTCTAAACTGTTTTAAACACACGAATGAAGGTACGACTGTATAGAGCATTATCCCAATTCGCACCTTTTTAACATGTTGTTAAATATATAGCCCAATACATAGTGTTTTGGCTATGATATTGTAAAATCCGACCGAGCAATCCTGTCGCCCATGGAACGAGGACAAGCAAGCAATTGCGTTGCATATTGTTTCTAGTGTATATAAATTTATTATCTATTATTTATCTATTCTTAGAGGTACATGTACTTCCGACGGTTTCCGCCGGAAGAGTGTCGCAAAATACATGGTAGAATAGTGACTTCCATTGAACATACGCTGAAGCGCGACCCCTAACAATGCGCTGGATTGTTTTTGAGGTCTGAAATCATATCCATAAAATATTATAGTTATTAACATAGTATATTTCATTTCTTTGAAGTGTGCATGCGATAAATTAGCTGAATAATGAAATTCTTCAACCCGTTATTTCGTAAAAACAATCTAGATTCAGGCATTCATCCATTCTAGCAACGTATAATCCTCAAACAATGATATTTCTAAAGACCTTCTGGCTGGTGTTGCCAGCTCATTAGAATACCATGCCACTAAGGATCAAAAATCTCATTTGCCTTCCAGGGATAGCAATAACATAATTATAGGGCCTATTATTAAGAACTATAAAAAACGTGTATGATACACGTGTGGAAACAACACGGCCAACTACTTTTGTGAATGCAGTCCTATTCAGTTGGTGAAGCGCCTTGTAATATTCAGCTTTTTGCGCGAGATTTGCGCTGAGTCTTGACCTACATAATACTAACAGTGTTGCAGAAAATAT
Organism: Amphiura filiformis; assembly: GCF_039555335.1. NCBI lineage: Eukaryota > Metazoa > Echinodermata > Ophiuroidea > Amphilepidida > Amphiuridae > Amphiura > Amphiura filiformis. Next base: position 15,303,536 of record NC_092629.1, read on the forward strand.
TTGTGCTGGCTATATACTCGGGAAACTACAGAGGCGATAGTGTTCATGAAAATGTGTAATTATTACTTTTTGATATCTAATCAGTGCTATAAAGTCATCTTAAGGAGCAACGTGTTTGTACTAAAAGAAATAATAAGACCTATTGTTGTAGAACTAGAATTACTTGTATGCAAATCCGAAAGTTGCAACAGATTATTTTCATTTTCTTTGTTTGTTTTGCATTATTGCCAGTTTTTACGTAACGTTGGGCGCAAGGTACCACGAGGGCGTAAACAGATTAATTTACCGTGCCCACCGATAGTCGGTCACCGAATCAAATATTCACACACCGGATTTATTTGTCAACCTCGCAGTCAAATTTTCGGGGAAAAAAAATATTTTTTCGGCTTTGGAGTGTCCCTGGACCTAGACCTAAAAGGATCATTCATGGTTGATTAAAAAAAATTGAATTTTCCAAGGTGTATTGTGTTTTTAATATGAAAATTGATACTTTGTTTTCATGTCATACTCTATTAATGATATCAAAATGCATTCAAATTCAATGCATTTTGATATCATTAATAGAGTATGACATGAAAACAAAGTATCAATTTTCATATTAAAAACACAAAACAACGTGCAAAATTCAATTTCAATTTTTTTTTTTTTTTTTAGGTCAACCATGAATAATCCTAGCATTTAGGTCTAGGTCCAGGGACACTTCACACTACAAAACCGAAATTTGTTTTGTTTTTAAAGTTAAAACTTCTTCAGTTCTTTTGAACTTTTCACTACAACCAAAGAAATGTGTTCATTCAAATAGTACATCACTAGATAATACCTAACATTGTGTTTAATATTAAGATCGTGATCGTATCTATTCGAATTAAAAACTTATCTATAGGCCTAAGGACAAAACCATTTCATATTTACAAATGGGTAGCCTATATTTTAATCATGCGAACTTTTTACACACAAAGCCTCAGTTTGAAATAATAAGATCAAGTTTTTTGTAGCTTAATTTTGATTAATTAATTTTTCACAATCTTTTATAATATGTTGTTTACCAGACATCTACAACCAAATCAGCAGGCTGCAACCTCGACATAATATAATTTTCTTAATCCGTCGCTCATGTAAAAATTAACGTACTATTCATTTCACAAATATAATGGTTATATTATTATATAATACGAAGCTTTTAGCACCGTGCAAGATATTTTGATACTGAACGGGCGCGCACATTTTGTGTTGTCGCTCGCATCTCGTAGCGAGTTACGCGGCATACCTCGCGCGCGGAGAGACCAAAACAGGCGTAATTGATTGATTTACGCAGTCGGTTGTTTTGTACCGCCGGCAAACATGATAAAAATGATTACACTAAACGACTGGATTCCAAATGGCACCAGCATGTTTAGTTTGATACTTTGGCACTCAAAACGCATAGAAAAAGCTTCATATTATATAATAATAATGGATGGCTTTATTTTGGGTTCTATGAGAATATACTGCCATGAATTATATTCAACCCGCCGTACCGGCTCGTTGAATATCATTCATGGAGCGTGCAGTATATTCTCATACAACCCTCAATACCATCCAATATTATATATTTACTGGTGAATTTTTTCAGATACTGACGGTGACAAAATACCAGATGGTATGGACAACTGTCCAACAGTACCAAATGATGATCAAATAGACAGCGACGAAAACGATGAAGGCGATGCATGTGATATCGATATCGACGGGGACGGAGTAGAAAATGACAATGACACATGTCCTCTCATATTCCAGGAACATCAAAACGACACAGATGGCGATGGCATCGGTGATGCTTGTGATGATGATATAGATGGTGATGGAATTTTGAATATTTTTGATAATTGTGTTAAAGTGGTCAATAAAGAACAAATGGACTCAGATAGTGACGGCGAAGGCGATCTATGTGATATAGATAACGATGGTGATATAATACCAGATACCAGATGTGACTGACAACTGTCCAGACGTACCTAATAATGATCAAAATGATATCGATGACGACGATAAAGGCGATGCATGTGATATCGATATCGACGGGGACGAAATAGACAATGCATTTGACACATGCCCTCTCATATTCCAGGAACATCAAAATGACACAGATGGCGATGGCATCGGTGATGCTTGTGATGATGATATAGATGGTGATGGAATTTTGAATATTTTTGATAATTGTGTTAAAGTGGTCAATAAAGAACAAATGGACTCAGATAGTGACGGCGAAGGCGATCTATGTGATATAGATAACGATGGTGATATAATACCAGATGTGACTGACAACTGTCCAGACGTACCTAATAATGATCAAAATGATATCGATGACGACGATAAAGGCGATGCATGTGATATCGATATCGACGGGGACGAAATAGACAATGCATTTGACACATGCCCTCTCATATTCCAGGAACATCAAAATGACACAGATGGCGATGGCATCGGTGATGCTTGTGATGATGATATAGATGGTGATGGAATTTTGAATATTTTTGATAATTGTGTTAAAGTGGTCAATAAAGAACAAATGGACTCAGATAGTGACGGCGAAGGCGATCTATGTGATATAGATAACGATGGTGATATAATACCAGATGTGACTGACAACTGTCCAGACGTACCTAATAATGATCAAAATGATATCGATGACGACGATAAAGGCGATGCATGTGATATCGATATCGACGGGGACGAAATAGACAATGCATTTGACACATGCCCTCTCATATTCCAGGAACATCAAAATGACACAGATGGCGATGGCATCGGTGATGCTTGTGATGATGATATAGATGGTGATGGAATTTTGAATATTTGTGACAATTGTGTTAAAGTGGTCAATAAAGAACAAATGGACTCAGATAGTGACGGCGAAGGCGATCTATGTGATATAGATAACGATGGTGATATAATACCAGATGTGACTGACAACTGTCCAGACGTACCTAATAATGATCAAAATGATATCGATGACGACGATAAAGGCGATGCATGTGATATCGATATCGACGGGGACGAAATAGACAATGCATTTGACACATGCCCTCTCATATTCCAGGAACATCAAAATGACACAGATGGCGATGGCATCGGTGATGCTTGTGATGATGATATAGATGGTGATGGAATTTTGAATATTTGTGACAATTGTGTTAAAGTGGTCAATAAAGAACAAATGGACTCAGATAGTGACGGCGAAGGCGATCTATGTGATGCAGATAACGATGGAGACACAATACCAGATGTGACTGACAACTGTCCAGACGTACCTAATAATGATCAAAATGATATCGATGACGACGATAAAGGCGATGCATGTGATATCGATATCGACGGGGACGAAATAGACAATGCATTTGACACATGCCCTCTCATATTCCAGGAACATCAAAATGACACAGATGGCGATGGCATCGGTGATGCTTGTGATGAATACAGAAGGTGATGGAATTTTGAATATTTGTGACAATTGTGTTAAAGTGGTCAATAAAGAACAAATGGACTCAGATAGTGACGGCGAAGGCGATCTATGTGATATAGATAACGATGGTGATATAATACCAGATGTGACTGACAACTGTCCAGACGTACCTAATAATGATCAAAATGATATCGATGACGACGATAAAGGCGATGCATGTGATATCGATATCGACGGGGACGAAATAGACAATGCATTTGACACATGCCCTCTCATATTCCAGGAACATCAAAATGACACAGATGGCGATGGCATCGGTGATGCTTGTGATGATGATATAGATGGTGATGGAATTTTGAATATTTGTGACAATTGTGTTAAAGTGGTCAATAAAGAACAAATGGACTCAGATAGTGACGGCGAAGGCGATCTATGTGATGCAGATAACGATGGAGACATAATACCAGATGTGACTGACAACTGTCCAGACGTACCTAATAATGATCAAAATGATATATCGATGACGACGATAAAGGCGATGCATGTGATATCGATATCGACGGGGACGAAATAGACAATGCATTTGACACATGCCCTCTCATATTCCAGGAACATCAAAATGACACAGATGGCGATGGCATCGGTGATGCTTGTGATGATGATATAGATGGTGATGGAATTTTGAATATTTGTGACAATTGTGTTAAAGTGGTCAATAAAGAACAAATGGACTCAGATAGTGACGGCGAAGGCGATCTATGTGATATAGATAACGATGGTGATATAATACCAGATGTGACTGACAACTGTCCAGACGTACCTAATAATGATCAAAATGATATCGATGACGACGATAAAGGCGATGCATGTGATATCGATATCGACGGGGACGAAATAGACAATGCATTTGACACATGCCCTCTCATATTCCAGGAACATCAAAATGACACAGATGGCGATGGCATCGGTGATGCTTGTGATGATGATATAGATGGTGATGGAATTTTGAATATTTGTGACAATTGTGTTAAAGTGGTCAATAAAGAACAAATGGACTCAGATAGTGACGGCGAAGGCGATCTATGTGATGCAGATAACGATGGAGACACAATACCAGATGTGACTGACAACTGTCCAGACGTACCTAATAATGATCAAAATGATATCGATGACGACGATAAAGGCGATGCATGTGATATCGATATCGACGGGGACGAAATAGACAATGCATTTGACACATGCCCTCTCATATTCCAGGAACATCAAAATGACACAGATGGCGATGGCATCGGTGATGCTTGTGATGATGATATAGATGGTGATGGAATTTTGAATATTTGTGACAATTGTGTTAAAGTGGTCAATAAAGAACAAATGGACTCAGATAGTGACGGCGAAGGCGATCTATGTGATATAGATAACGATGGTGATATAATACCAGATGTGACTGACAACTGTCCAGACGTACCTAATAATGATCAAAATGATATCGATGACGACGATAAAGGCGATGCATGTGATATCGATATCGACGGGGACGAAATAGACAATGCATTTGACACATGCCCTCTCATATTCCAGGAACATCAAAATGACACAGATGGCGATGGCATCGGTGATGCTTGTGATGATGATATAGATGGTGATGGAATTTTGAATATTTGTGACAATTGTGTTAAAGTGGTCAATAAAGAACAAATGGACTCAGATAGTGACGGCGAAGGCGATCTATGTGATATAGATAACGATGGAGATATAATACCAGATGTGACTGACAACTGTCCAGACGTACCTAATAATGATCAAAATGATATCGATGACGACGATAAAGGCGATGCATGTGATATCGATATCGACGGGGACGAAATAGACAATGCATTTGACACATGCCCTCTCATATTCCAGGAACATCAAAATGACACAGATGGCGATGGCATCGGTGATGCTTGTGATGATGATATAGATGGTGATGGAATTTTGAATATTTTTGATAATTGTGTTAAAGTGGTCAATAAAACAAATGGACTCAGATAGTGACGGCGAAGGCGATCTATGTGATATAGATAACGATGGTGATATAATACCAGATGTGACTGACAACTGTCCAGACGTACCTAATAATGATCAAAATGATATCGATGACGACGATAAAGGCGATGCATGTGATATCGATATCGACGGGGACGAAATAGACAATGCATTTGACACATGCCCTCTCATATTCCAGGAACATCAAAATGACACAGATGGCGATGGTATCGGTGATGCTTGTGATGATGATATAGATGGTGACGGGATTTTGAATGTTTGTGATAATTGTGTTAAAGTGATCAATGCAGATCAATTGGACACAGATATTGACGGCTTAGGCGATCTATGCGACAAAGATATCGATGGTGATGGAATACCGAATGACATGGACAATTGTGATTTCATACGTAATGATGACCAATCAAACCTGGACGAAGACAATGAAGGCGATGTTTGTGACGAAGATATCGACGGTGATGGAGATCTTAATGGCGATGATAACTGCCCATTAACATGGAATCCTAATCAAAACGACACAGATAGTGATATGATAGGCGATGCTTGTGACAACTGCTTAAACATATCAAACGCAAATCAACTAGACAGTGATAGTGACAACATCGGTGATGCTTGTGACAATTGTGCCAGTACATCGAACGTAGATCAAATCGACATGGACGGAGATGGCATTGGGGACACTTGTGACCAGTATCCTGTTGGTGAGTTGTAGCTAGTTTGAGGACAATACACATAACCATATATGACAGTACACATACCATATTATCCATATATGGATGTGATTTTTAATAAATTAATAAATTATCGTGGAAATCCGTGCTGTTCTTCTACACAACCAGTTGTGCCGGTCCTGACATACAGTCTGGTCCGATACTTGGCAAAACTCTTGTTTTGTGATTGGGTCTGCATGTCCATCACGTCTTTGATAATTTATTAAATTATTAGTTTTATTATGAATCACAATTTGTTGTCCTCATCTTCGATGTACATGCATGCATGGTACGTAGAGGCCGTTTGTACAGAGTGTAAAATCTCTGACTTCTAGCTAAGCGCCACCTTTTCAGCCTCTGTATACACACTTACATATTCCCCCATCACACACACCCAACACACCCCACAACACACACAAGCATCTACATTAGCACAATAATACAAACACAATAACAAAATTTAAGTCTTAAAAAATAAAAATGTACAATAATATTTTTAGACAGACAGGGCAAGACATAATACGTGAATAAGGTCTTATACTGTTAATTCCCAAACAGTTCTTGGTACAACTTTGGCGTTTGTGAATTCGTCGGGTAAAGCTGAAATTATATTCCATCGCTGAGCAATTGCGATGGTATTTGATTAATAAGTGCGTTTTTCCCAAAGCAACAAAATGCGCTCTACTTCTTTAGCTTAAAAACTTCTATCTCTTAGCGATGTTAGTTCAACTTAAAAATCAAGAAAAGAACACATTGAATGATTTATACTTCTCTGCATCAATCCTTAAAGCATCGTCTCCGGACTATTATAATATTAAAGGTGGTTACGTTTGAAATTTAATTTTGTAAAAACAAACATTTTATGCTCATGATGACGTGGGGTCGTCTACTGCCTGATAGACGACACCCAAAATCATGCGATTGTCCAATCAAATTACATGTTTACGAATTAGACCACTCCCACTGATTAGACTAAGATTATTGGGTTGATTCAAAGCTTGCCGCATCACATACAGAGCTATAAGTTTAATAACATTTTAAACAAAATCGTTTCACACCATGTTAAACAATGTTACTCAAAAAATTGTCATGTAAATGTCACTAAAGAAATTTTCAAGTAAGCTCTTCATAAAAATACCCTGTCGAGGAATGTTAATTGAGCAATAAGTAAGTTTGAAGCCAAAACCAACGCCAGAATGGTATTAAAGTTATATAGCTCTCTATGTGATGCGACTCCGATTAGAATGGTATGCGACCAACCATCATTTTATTCGTCGATTTGCGGTTATCGATTAGTAGAATCGGTTGTATTTAACCGTTATAGGTTATCTGATTTGTAGAATACCTGTGTAAAAATAGGAGATTCTGATTTATAAACTTCTCAAACAAATTAATCACCCCCTTAATTAATGGCCATTATTCAAACACGATCTATTGTATTGCAAATCTATCAAATGCGTTGGAAGCAGAATTTATTTCTGCGCATTTTGACACCTCATAAAACACCGGTTAATTTAACGTAGTGAGGTCCAGATTTGAAAGTTGCACTTACAACAATACAAAAACACTCATATATCATTACACAGATTTCCTTCCATAATACAAATAAATAGATTTTACAACAACTTTCAAATATTGATTTACATTGATTTAAATTTACGCTGCGACGTAAATAAATTCTGCTTCCAACGCATTTTACAGATTTGTAATAAAATAAATTTATTTTTAAATAATGACCATTATTTAAGGGGGGTAATTACTTTTTTGAGATGTTTATATTCGATCATTTCCAACAGCTGTGTATACGTTAATGAAACCTGTCTATTACGTAGTCGAGACCCAAGGAAATATATCTATTGGCGTGATACGAACTGGAGATACAACTATAAATGGATCGGTTGGTAAGTGCGTTGTGGCTATAGTTTGATCAGCTCGTAATCGGCGGGCCTTATATCAATATATTTTATTTTGAGAATTGCCTTGTGACATCTTGCTAGAAGCATCATAAATTGTTAGCATAAGTCTTATACTTTGTCTACTTTATTTAACACACAAAATATAGATTAGACAGGTCAACTATATCACTCTTAACGTGGGTCTACATATCGGCCTAGTGGTAAAAGCCTAACAATTCTCGCCGATTACGAGCTGATCAAAGTATACTAGTTCTTACTTATTGCTTCTCGTAAACAGTGATTCATGCAGCTCAAATAAGGAGTTGTGCACTAATTAAGAGCGGTTAGGGGAGAATAAATTTGTCAAACGGCCTGCCAAAAATGACAGTCCCACTCTCGGCCTGTCAAAACTCCCTTGGTCCTCCCTCTTTTCGCGCGCTTCGCGCGCATTTCAGCACAAAATCATTTGAAATATCAATTTAAGACCGATATTCATAACTAAAATTAATGAGTGATAGGTTCTATTTGTGCAAATTTTCTCGCGCTCCGTGCGCATTTGTTTCAAGAATTGGGGAGTGCGCCATTATGTATCCTTAGCCCTGGGCGCCACAACCCCTAGCTACGCCACTGGATATACGGTATATCAAATATGTTGCACTTGCGCCACTATATTCGTTCACGGAAGTCTGGACACGTTTAAAATACACATTCCCCCTGTGGATGATTTTGGAAATAATATCTTCCACAGGGAAGTATAAATTTCAAATATAATGAACACATTAGGCAGCTCCATGTGAATTTCATACACCCTCTGAGAAAGATTCAACCTGAATCCAATCCACAGCGGGAGCGTTAGTTTAAGAAAGAGTTTGGTTATTGTGCTAATTCGATTTGAAAGTCATATTCACCTCATGTAGGATGTTTTTCCACAGGGGGAATTGTGGATTTCATGGAATAGCATATTTTGAGTTGCGGCACACTTGGTCAGAGCAACACCGGGGTTGTTTCAATGTCACCACTGCAACATTCAGACATTTCAGCATCGTAACCTCGAATTTCGTAATCAACACGAAAAAGGTTCTCAAACCTAGCAGTGTTTTAACTCAAATAAAGCTGACATGCAATGGAAGATGGGTCCTATAAAGGAAAACCCAACATTTTGATATATATTTTTTTTGTATTTGTATTCTATATTCGAGTTACTTTCGATTTAGTGTCTTCCTTGAATCATTGTCTGTAGGATCAATGAATTAATATTAAGTTCATTGCATTTTTTTTAAATACATGGTTAAAACTGGACAAACATTGCACCTGTCATCCTAATTGCTTTAAATGGAGTGGACACGAGTTATTTTAGTGAAAGTATTACTTTACAAATGAAGGTATTACTTTAGTTGATTCCACGCTTGTTGAGATCACTCAATAATTTGTTTAAGCGACGAAAAAAGAAAACCCTGTTTTACGGGTCCGACCGACCCAGATTTCGAACAAAATGGGGAAAACAATTCCTGTTCAAATGAATGCCGACCCAAATTTCGAAAATTTCAGTAACAAAGGTTTTTTTTGGTATTTTCACAAATCGCAAATTATTTACAAATTTTGGTTATTTTTGGGCAGTTTAAAAAAAAAAAAAAAAGCCCGACCGACCAACCCTACTTGAAAGGTCCGTCCGCCCATAGAACAGGGTTTTTTTCGTCGCCTTATGGGTTATTTACACTTGTGACTAATAAACATGACTGTTTTCAATAAGGACTTCTTTGCGATACAGGCACACTGATCTGTTATGCTATTATTTTCAGAAATTTGTACATCCGACCTGTCTGCTATAGCAGATGAGCACTACGAACCTCTTACCAATGAGGTCATTACATTTGGGGAGTCATCCGAGATAGAGTATATAACGTTAAACCTTGAGGAAGACATTGATGTTGAGAAAGACAAGTACTTGGATGTATGTCTTAAAAATCCTACCGTTGGTAAACTTGGATCATTGCGATGTGCTACCGTTATAATCGCCGACTGTGGGAGTAAGTAGTTTTGCTGGATCTGCTATAAAAACAAATGTGACTTACTTGCTTTAACCCTATGAGAACTACCTGCCGATTGGCCAAAACAAATATTGTGTCCAATTTTGAACCAACTAAGGATGGCATTAATAAGTTCATCTGTAAATGCAAGTTTGATCATAAGTAGTTTAAAGCCTAGTCATAATTGACAATTGAAATGAGCATTTCAAGTTATCAACAATCAGAAATGCTGTTAGATTAGCAGTAGTTTCCAGGGGGTTAAGAAAACACCCTAGATAGTTAAAACTATGATTTTGCTGATTTGTTTCGCAACAGCACAAAATGTTTTAGATTATGTTCATTAAAATCAGAGCTAGTTTCATTTTCGCACCATGCAGGGGCAAAGTTAGACGTCACAATTTTTCTTTTGAACTGCATAACATTAACAAAGTATACTTTTTCTGAATCCTTATTGACAGTAGGGTTTGAACCTTTGAACAAGTTTGAGTAATTTTGAACTTGACCCTCTATGCAAAGTTCAATGATATTTTCACACTAAATGGGGGTACTGTCGAAAGCATCCATAACCTATAGATTACTTATCATTACAATCCAGCAAACATAAAACGTTTTACCGAAAACGTTTAAATGTCGGGTTATATAAAGGGCATACAAAATAGGTGTAGATCGGAAGGGGGAATTTCATGCTAGGGGATGGTCCATACAATCACCTCACCATATTGACGCATGTATGTGGGTTTCTGATCAAAGTAACCTCATATTTGGCCATTTTAGTCTCAAAAGTGCCAATTTGTGCACGCTTCGTGTGAATTTATTCTACTTTTGCACCATATTTCATCAGTTTAGCTTCAATATGGCAATTCGCGCGCTTCGTGCACATTTGTACCATAAAATTATTCTTTCGCCAAAAGGAGTTTGATTCACTATTCTTCAATAATTTATTTCCAGCCCATCTCCAATGTAAAAAAGAAATCTACGACTGTATACAACGTTCTGATAACATTAATGTAAAACATTTGAACATAATGTTATTAAGTGTAGACTAAATATTTTTCAAAATGTTTGATAACTTATATAAAAACGTGGTACGGATGTTTTCATAACCTTGGAATAACCCGACATTTGAATGTTATTATAAAAAAGTTTTGACCAAAACCGAACGCGTTTATAACACGTTTATAACGTTTTAAAAACATTTTTGTGTTTGCTGGGATATGAACTGAAATTGCTCTAAGATATGCCAGTGTTAATGTGTGTATGTTGAATAATCCAAGACAGAATTAAAAAGACTAGTTTACGTGCGCAGGTCAGCAACTAATCACGCCGCGCCTTTGCCCTGACGTCAAACGCAAACTTTTGAGTCATATGCATGTTGATTTTTTCATTTCAATTAACATCGCGGATTGATAATATATTTTATTTGGAGAAATTTCTTGTGACATCTCGCCAGAAGTATTATAAATTATTAATTGAAGTCCTATACTTCGTCTACTTTCTTTAACACGCAAAATATAGTCTATAGGCAGATCAACTATCACTCTTAACGCGGGTCTACTTTGGCGTAGTGGTAAAAGCCTAATAATTCCCGCCGATTACGAGCTGATCAAAATATATGTTCTTATTATTTTTCTATTTTAGCTGAGCACAGTTTCTGCCAAGCCACGTACTTTGTCAACAGGACTTCTGACACAGTTGATCTGGAAATCACTCGGTTTGGTTATACTAATGTCGAGTCCGTATTGGGTAAGTGAAGGTAGAATTATAATGCGTATGATGCGTATGATGTCATGTCAACCAGACCAAAATGCCGTACTGCGCAAGTCAGCAAACAATCACGCCGTGCCTTTGCAATGACGTTAGGCCCTTTTTCTTTAAACAATTCACAACATTTGCAGGTTGAAAGAAAGGCTTTTATTTTTAACAAATTAAATGTAATTTTTGAAAAGCGGTTTGGCTCTTTCTGTGTGGAAAACTGACAATTTGCGTTGTTCTTCTGTGCACATTCAATTGACAACTCGAAGACTTGTGTTAGATTAGGTCGGAAACAGTGGCGGTCCCCCTAGAAACTGTTGACCATCGGTAATGTCAGGTCGTCGGTACATGACGATTCAAGACTCATATGTACCAACGGTCCATGTGAATAACCATACTACATGGCCAATAATCTGCGATGTTCTTTGTCCTTTTTGCCTATTCCATTCAAACATTAACAACATTTTGGCACATTTAAGCAGCAATATTGCAAATTGTCCCGTTAAAATCATTGTCAATATTTAGCCGGTACGGTACTGAGCGCAAGTGGTATAGGCGATCTCACAGTCCTGATCTCTGACCACTGACGTTATTCGATCAGAGGATGATTTAAGCACTTCCCACCACGCCACTGTGTTGACTTGCGGTTAGCACAGCTGTGTGAGTGAACATGACACCACTGCTCGTACATTGCATTGACGGGCATGGTTAAATTTGAATTTGGACTGATATATTTACAAAACGCATTCAAAATGCTAGTCGATTTCACATTTTATATTACCTACAGAAGGTGTGAATTATCCTTTATGCATACATCACTTTTGTTCTGAAATCGACCAAGTAATAATGACACACGCATAATTCTTAAACAACATCTTTTGCACAGAATTCAATGGGATTTGAAAAGTAAAGTGGCAGTTGAAACTCTAGTGATAACACGTTTGCAGTGCATGATGGGACTTCCTTAAATCATCCTCTGTTATTCGCTTGACATGAAAACACTCGTCGCTGATATGATTTTTGTCGGCACATTCAAAAGTTTGTGCTCCCTCTGATCCGAAATCCTGGCGGATCTAACAAACCCAAGGCACCAGAAACAAATAATGTTCGATCTTTGGATCGACCGTCGATGCTGCTTTGATGCTTGTTATTAATGAACTATCAACTAATTAAACAGAATTAACGATAAATTTATATTGTTCAATATCCATAAAGGCACAAATTACTATTTTATCACAATTAACTATAATAGTAAATTAATTGATTTCAAAAATAATAAGGATCGACCAAGCATCGATGGTCGATCGAAATATCGAACTAATTTGTTTCTATTGCCTAACTGAATTCCGTACTTGGTCACGTTAAGGCCAAAAACAAACATGTTTGTTTCCTGTTTAAAAAGTCAAATTTCGAAAAAAAAACACACCTTTTTTTACCTTCAAATGAGGCACAATTCACACACATGGGCTTGGTTTTGCTTATACAAGCAACACCGTTTTGTTTTTAACTACGCACGTTTGTTGTGTAATGTGTAAATGTTTACTCCAGTAGTGTTTTATATTATTTTTTTGAGATTTGTACGTGTTTTTTTTTTTGTGTGTGTGTTTTGATGAAAATAGATTATAATGCGCAAAATGCGTCAAATACGATTTTTTTTAAAATACTTTGACGGTGTAATTCTTTTTGAGAAAAACATCACAAATAGAACATCCAGGGACACCATCATATTAACTTAATCATTTTAATGCACTCGATTCTAAATCCATTTGTCTATAACGGGGGAGGTGGGGAGACCGAATTGACCGATTTCTATGGCTAATTCAAAATCGCTTCAAATGTTCGTTCGCCTCGCGCGCAATAAAGTTTAACATAAATCACTATCATGAAACCGTCGAGGCCAAAATTCACCTTGATTTACTTGACCAAATTAGTCCTATTTTAGCAAAATTTGTTCAGGAAGTGTCATTATGGTAACAGGATGGCTGTTTCCCACTTCAAGATGGGAGAGGGGGGGGGGGTTGTGCCAAATATTTTTGCCCTTGACGCTAAGCTTTTGGCCCTCCCGTTATTTTTTTAAATTTTGTTAGGTCAGTCAGTCCGGGAAACGCGGCATATACCACCCAATTCATGAAGTCATATGCACGGCACTGAACAAAAACAAATAACTAATTGTCTTTTAAGGCGAGTCGGAGGGGAGCATGAACCAACGGTGTTTGCACTATTGAGATAAATAAAGCTGACACACAAGAGGAATGGTATGGTTCCTGTAAAGGAGATCCCACTGCTCGATATAGGCCTAAGGGATGTAATATCCGACCCATATACATGATATGTTATTGAACCAACGCATTTAATATTACGAATTGCACTGCAGTATTTCAGTTTAACCTTAATGAAAGGTTTTACTTCACTTATTTACAGATGTGAGGTTCGAAGATGGTACAGCATTGAATGGCAGTGATTATGCCGCGTTAGAAAACGCGAAGATCAGTTTTGCTCCTGGAGACAAAAACAATACAGTCACCATTAATATACTAAATGATAAACGTTGCAATTGGAAATCAGCGGTGCAATTCAAAGTGTGTCTACACAATCCGACAAAAGGAGTTATTACCGGTATCAAATGCGCTGTTGTTGTTATTGAACCTATTAGATGTAAGTATACCCCTAAAATATATAAAGACCGCAAAAGAAACACAGACATGACACAATTAGAACAAGCAGCCAATAGAGGTTATCCGTGTTCTATAAGCTGCATATCTATCAGCGACTGCTATACCTTGTTTAAGATTTTCAAAAGAAGTACCTGCATATGCAACCATGACTGTATCAAAATAGCCCGCCAAAGTCATGCATGTAACTCCAAGGTCGTGCATTTTTTACGAAGTTACGTAATAATCGGATTAACTACCATAGTAATAGGTACAAACAATTGATTATATCGCGCTGCACTACTACGTTCATGCGGTACCTCTGCATTGAACAATAGATGTCAAAGAAATGCTAATCACTTGCACCTGTAAGATTAGTCTCTATGAAAAGAGCGGTATTGTATTCAATCTATTATATGATTGAAGACAGGTGATGAGTGCAACCTGTTTGTAGTGCAGCGCGGTTTTATAAACATTCTTTGTACCTATTGCTATGGTAGTTAATCCGATTATTACGTAACTTAGCCAGCGTATAGCTGCATCTTTTAGCTCGGATTTAAGACCTTATTTGTTGAAATCGGTCAAGAAATAAAGACACGGTGATCCAACATTCCAAGGAAGATGCAAATTCAAAGGTTACAAACTACTCCATTACATGCGCAATTGATTCGCACACATGGAATAGAACATTAAAGAGGTTGTGCATATGACGTATCATACCGTAAATATGGCGGACTACCCAAATGCATTCAACAAAAGCATGATTGCAATCTATCGCAACTGTTCGTTTCACACACATAATAAATGTACTACGATCACATAGGTTAATGACAACATTTGATTGAATGGACTGCACTGCGCCATGATTACGGTGAAGGACACCGGTTCAAATCCTTTGTTTGAAGCCAATCGATAAAAGCATACAGGGCCTCTAAAAACGAATTCCACGCATTCCTAAACCTCAATGGCAGCCATAGCTGGGTCCTCCCTTAGGTCTATTCCACCTAAAATGTGAAATGATGTTACCTTGGCGGGGATATTAAGCTGCATTCCATCACCCGTGTTACACGTAGACAAAAGAATGATGAAAGTTTACAACACAATACAATTCAACATCGATTTTTAATACACCCAATTGGGCAGTAATAACACCAGCAGACGGGACCCAGTAATGGCCGACTGAATTCTGTCCATCACTTGGCTCGTTGGATTCGTCTGTAGTGCAACTTTTGATTTCGTTCCTTCCTTGGGTTTCGATGACCTTTTCTTGAATTATCAACCAATTTCAACAAATGAGGTCTTCAATCAGAGATAAATGGTGCAGGTAATTGGCTGCTTGTTTTAATTTTGACATTTTGTTTTTTGTTTAGGATATACAGGGTGATAATAACTGATGGTACCTTAATTTTTTTGCAGCCTGTATTATCAAGATTCCATACGGAAGAGTATGGAATGACACGATTTTCACCAATTCCGCTTTTGTTTTTCTTGCCAATTTAAAGGCAAGAATGTACAGCACTGAACACGGTCATATTATTTGTAGCCCATAATGCACTGGGATATTATTATGACAGCGTTCACAGCAGCATACGCCCAAATGAAATTGTTTCTAAAAGTGTTTTTAGAATAAACTTTATTTAAAGGGATAATTATAGTCAAAATGCATCAAATGTTTAATAGGGCAGACAAAGCCCTTAGTATCCTTAAAATGTTAACAACACTTGGTTTGGATATATGTACAGTGAGATGTTAGTTTCATGAATCTATTTACGTGTGTGAAACGTTTTGATAAGCAGATAAATTATAATAATGTATAAAATAAGGCATAGAATGTATACAAGAACATCATTCGACATAGCCGAATTCGAGTTTCTAGCCCTAATAGCATACTGGTTCAGCTGGCTATCATCATCCCAGCAAGCACAAGAATGTTGTTAAAACGTTTATTCAAAACGTTTTAACAACATTTAAATGTCGGGTTATATACAGATCATGGACATTATTGTAAAAAGGGCAAACATTAATTGCAAAATATTTTTGTCAACAGTTTAATAATATTCTGTTAGATTGTTTTGCATTACGTTTTCAATAGATTGTGTTCAAGAATGTTTAATGAATATTAAAACGTTTTTATACCCTTTATATAACTCGAAATTCAAACCTTTTCTGTAAAACGTTGTGTGTGTGTTTGCTGTGATCACCTTCATCTTATTTTATTTTTTGTCTTTCCTTCAATTTTTATTCATTTCTTGTCTTTTAATGGCTATTCCATTTAAAATCCACACTCCCTCTGTGGAAGAATTTGGAAATATCTTCCACAGAGGGAGTACAAATTTCAAATGGAATTAGCACATTAGGCAACTCTGTTTTAAAACTCACCCTCCCTCTGTGGAAGATTCAGGTTGAATCTTTCTCAAAGGGTGTATGAAATTTAAATGGAGCTGCTTATTGCGCTCATTCCATTTGAAATTATATTCAAACGTTTTAACAAATTGTCGGCAGTTAGATCGCGACATTATTGTAAAAAGTCTCCTTCTGTGGAAGATATTTCCAAAATCTTCCACAGGGGTAGTGTGATTTTAAATGATATGGCCCAATGCTTCTTCTTTTCTCGTAGATTCCTGCTGCCACCTCTTCTTTTGTTTAATTTGTATCATGCCCTTGTTTTCCCACAGCGAAAATCAGGTTTGGAATGGAGACATATTGCGCTACAGAATCAGAGAAAACGGTGGAGATAACAGTTATCAGGGAAGGCTACCTTGGAAATGTTGCAGAGTTTGGTCAGTTAAACATTCATATTGGTTTAGTCTTTCGACAATCCACTAATGAAATATCAATTAAATGACTACTGTCTGTTCAATTAGCTTAGATTCTTGTATTTTTAAGATATTTAAAAAAATAAAAATTATACTTTTCAAATTCCAAAGTTCAATGTGAACCCCCATTTCTTTTCAACTTTGGTCTTTTCCCGCGATTTTTTTTATAAAACGCTGTTAAACGTCTGGTGCCATAAACTTTTTTGAATAAATCCATAGTGCAATGGGGACGAATGTCTTAGTAATTAGATGCGCTGAGATTTTATTCGACCATCCGCATCAGGAAGTATTGTGCAAGGATCAGTCTGGTTTTTATCAGAATAGGCCCAGCTTATATAAATACAATCCTTGTGTATTTATTTATTTATTTATTTAGTTATTTAGTTATTTAGTTATTTATTTATTTATTTATTTATTTATTTTATATTTATTTAATTAAAAAAAAATTATTTATTCATTTATCTATTTATTTATTTATTTATTTATTTATTTATTTATTTATTTATTTATTTATTTATTTATTTATTTATCCATTTATTTATTTATTTTATATTTATTTATTTATTAATCCATTTATTTATCCATTTATTTAATTATTTAATTATTTAATTATTTTATTTATTCATTTATTTATTTATTTATTTATTTATTTATTTATTTATTTATTTATTATTTATTTATTTATTTAATTATCCATTTATTCATTTATTTGTTTATTTATTTATTTATTTATATATTTATTTATTTATCTATTATTTATTTATTTATTTATTTATTTATTTATTTATTTACTTATTTATTTGTTTATTGTGTGGATGGGTCTGAGAAGGTGTGGGCCTAGGCCAATTATACATTTATTTATCAATTTGGTACTTCGTTTTGGTTGTTGAATACAAACTATGAGAAGGACATTTGGAAACAAAAGAACTTTCGTAAAAGAAATTGTGTTTTAAGTTGAACTTTGGAATTTGAAAAGTATAAATCACGTTGGGTCTAAAGCTGTGCCTTACACATTGCTTTGATGACTTTGACAACAATTTTTTGTTGTTTCTTAAAAATACAAGAATCTAAGCTAATTGAACAGACAGTAATATTAATTTTGATAACATTTATATTGGAAAGTTTTACCAATAAGCCCAATTAGCACTGGAAGTTTGCAATGCATAGTGGGACAGTTTTTTGCAATTTTGGGACACTTTGCCTTTTGACCTATCGGGAAAATTCAGAAAAATTGGCGTTTTGTGCATACAAATACAAATACAATAATAAATTAATTATTAATAATTACATTGCAGCAATTTTCCCGATATGTCAGAGGTCAAAGTGTCCCAAAACTGAACTTGAAGTTACAATGGCGATTGGGCTTATTAATAGATATTTCATTAATAACAAGCATCAACGGTCGATACAAGATCAAACTAATTTGGCTGCAGTGCCATAAAGGAGTATTTCGTGATCCTAGCATCCTCTTTTTATGACATTTTTCAGTACATATCAGGATATTGCGTTTGCGATTTATGCATGGTTATGTGTATTACACTGCTCCATATTTCGTTCTGGTGCACCAGAACGAAATTCAAATTTCACGATATCTTTGCTAAACGAATTAATCTCCAAGAAATATTTTGTACATAAACATTATGTAGCCAGAGGTTTCCAGTGATATAAAAATCTCAACTTTTTTTGAGAAAAGTGGGGGATGAGGCTGTGGATCACGAAATGCCCTTTTAATGCTTAAAACATATCATGCGTTTTGCAAGAAGAAAGGTATTTAAAAATATATAAATCTTAGCTGAAGACACAATGGGCTATTCCAAAAATTAATGCCCCCCCCCCCCTCCAAAAAAAAAGAAGGTAAATTTGCAACCTACATTTTTGGAAATTCCCAGTCCAAAATTTTATCAAAAAAAAATGGGATTTCCCATTTTAACAATAAAATGATTTTCAAAATTGGGAATTCCCAGTGTCCCTAAAGAAGACTGACAGGTTTGGTCATGATGGTTGGAGTGGAGTTGACACTTTTCCTCACATTTGACGCCCACTCAAAATCGGATAATTATATAAATCATATAATCATTCAAAACAGATAACACCCTAAAATTACCAAAAAATTAGTTGCATAACTTTAAGTACATTGCGAAATTTGACAAATTTATAAACCTGTGAAAAGAAAAGAAAATCATTTGGTTACACACCTAAAGTTGTTTCTTTTCACTCTTTTGCTTTTTATTTTTCACACAAAAATAAAGATAAAGAACAGCTAACACCTTTTTCTGTGTTCAAATTCAAAAAGCAAAAACGAAACAGACTCTCATTGTCCAGATGTGCCATATTTGATTAATGAAAAAGCAAATCTAACAAAACTCCAGTCATCCTTTTCTAGGTCTTTAATTATTCAAAACAAAATGTGTGTTAAGTTTAGTAATTTTAGGAGGGGAAGTTATTTTTAACCTTTTATAACCCATACTGCAGTTACTGTCCGTTTTCCTATACACAATACACAGTGCTCTCGCCATTGACGCGTGACCGCTACAAATAGTGTATGTTAGAAGTATAGGTTATTGCCTAGTTAACGTCACTGTGTAAAAAATAACCGGCCAATAATTAAAGTATTCTGTGAAATTCTAGAAAACATTGTTTTGTAACATGTCCTAAATTTTTAGCTAATTTATGTGTTTGGAAATATTCGCACTTTGGTGTTTTAGTGTATGTTATAGGTAATAGGACATTGCCTAGTTAACGTCACTGTGTGAAAAATAACTGGCCAATATTTAAAGTATTCTCTGAAATTCTAGAAAATATAGTTTTGTAACATGTCCTAAATTTTTAGCTAATTTAGGTGTTTGGAAATATTCGCCCTTTTGTGCTTTAGGAAGGATATGTAAACGACAGATTCATTTCGTGAACAAAGGCCCACATAGTATTGTTACCTTGCGTTTGCTTTACAATCGGTTACCCAACTGAAACTATAATACCAGCTCATTGCGATACCGCACAGGTAAAACAGAAACATGTGTAGTGTGGATTTAACCAGAGAAGATCTGATTTAATCAGTTGAGCTGTTTTCAATGAGTGTTATCTTGGTTCAATAGCTTTTAATGGGGATTAAGTCCTGCAAAGGTAGTGGTGAATTCTACTGTAGACATGACTGCATCATGCACCCTGAATAAAAATTGTCTCATCTTACATTTGAACCCTTCCGCCGCCACTGCATGTCTTCAAGCGAATCATGTCAAAAATAAAATAAAATAAAATACAGTCGTGGTGTTACCTGTTAATGAAATTTGATCTCAAATAACCCAGTAGACATTGGTAGATGTCAATGCACGTGTGCACGTGGCATCACTCTGCTATGTTATTTGTGCCAGAGGAGGCATTTTGAAAGAATTTTGTTTCGGACCGGAAGTAACCTCTTAATGACCTTTGACCACGAATAAAACAATACCACATATACACTCGAAGGTATTTAGTTTTATACCGGAAGTGACCTCTAATAATGTCTGACCTCAAATAAACAATACGACATATACACTGGGTAAAAGCTATTCATTTGTGAACATACAGTTACTGTGCTTTGTTTTTTTAGCTAATACATTGGTTAAGGTATTTTCTGTGTACAAACCCTAGACACTGGGTAATAGCAATGCATGTCTGCAAGTGACGTCACTGTCCTACGTAATTTGTGGGAGAAATAGCATTTTCATTTTATATCGGAAGTGACGCTTTAATGACCTTTGACCCCAAATGTGTGCATAATTCATAGACACTGGACAATAGCAATGCATATTCGCATGTAGCGTCACTCTAGACATAATTTGTGGGAAAAGTGGCATTTTGAAGGTATGTCGTTTTTGGCGTCACTGTCCTATTTAATTTGTGGGAGAAGTAGCATTTTGAGTTGAAATCACGTGTTTGACCCTGTCCTGCCTGACCTTTAACCCCACGAATTTCACGTGGCATGTATGGTCATGATCAAATGTAATGGTCGGCAAAAGAAGAAAAAAGAAGAACTAGAAACAGCTGTGGTCTAAGACCATGAACACAGTCGTGATGAGACCTTTTAATGACCTTTGACCCCAAAATCTCTGAACACCCCATAGACATTGGCTAATGTCAATGAACGTATACACGTGGCACGTGGCGTCCCCTTGCTATGTGAAGTGTCAATTTGAAGGATTCTGGTTTCGGACCGGAATTGACGCCTTAATGACCTTTGATACCAAACAAAAAATACTACATGTACACTGGGTAACAACAATTCCTGTGTTAACATACCGTCACTGTGCAATGTTTTTCTTCCCTAAAAAATGTTGACATTTTTCGTTTTAGATCGGAAGTAACACCTTGATGACTTTTGACCCCAAATAAGAAAATATCTCGTATACACGGGGTAACAACTATTCATGTGTGAAAATACCGTTCCTGTGGTTTAACACCGGAAGTGACTCCTTAAAAGACCAAATCTTTTCAATCTTTACATTTCATAGACACTGGACGATGCATGTGTGCAAGTGGTCTCACTGTCCTACGTAATTTGTGGGATAAAAAAGGCTTTTTAAGTTGAAGTAGCGTTTTTGACCTCCATGACCCCTGCGTAACCTCTGACCCCACGAGTTTCATGTGACATGTTTGGTCATGATCAGTGATGTTTATGACCAAATTAGGTCAAAATTGGTGTAAGCATGTGAGTGCTAGAGCGAATGTAAAGGTCGGCAGAAGAAAGAAACGGGAAGAAAGAAAGACGAACCTGTACGATTAAGCACACATCCGTGAAAACGGCTGTGTAAAGAACGCGGCAAACAGTTCCTTAACTGGCTAAGGCCAGTAGAAAGATGAAGATCCGTCGGTAAACAGTACAATCGTAAACTTGAAATTTGAAGAAGAAGATCCTGTATGATTTAAGACACAACCGTGACTAATGTTACGGCTGTGTAAAAATGCAAAGACAACTCTCGATACTGGCTTAAGGTTAGCAACTATTTTAAAATGTTGCGATTTGGTAGTTCACAGCATCTTGCGAATGGTAGTGAGCTTTGGCAAAAATTGCATTGATCTTTTCATCGCGAGTGTGTAGAATAATTCAAATATCACAGATATACATTTGTAGGTCCTGTAGAATAAACTTGTGCAAAACATCAATTTTCAATAATATATTGATTTAAATAATGAAAATCGATTTATTTTTGCTGCTACGACCAACAGTACGTCGTGTACCCTTAAAGGAATTGACATTTTTTTTCCTAAATATCACAGCAAATCTATACTTGAAATACGTATCTTGAGAAAGGCTTCTCTGTAGGCTAAAACATTGTTATTACGGTGTCATTATTATATCGCATGTTTCAAAACATAAAAACAATTTTTGTTCACCACAACAGAGTTGGAAAAATCTTATCATTGAATTTCTTAATTATCGTCGTTGGGCAGGATTATCCTCTTATGTGCTTGTGGCCCCTGAACAAGTTTAAAAGAAAAAACAGGTTACATAGGAATTTTGCTTTCAACATGTTCAGGGACCAATGACCATGATGACACATACGATATCTAGCTGTGGCGAGTGGACTTTAATTGTGTGGGATCAAATCTTAACCAACTCCTTATTATTTTCTGTTAACAGAGGTATTCACTTTTGATGGTACTGCTAAAGCAAGCGTCAATGGGACTGGCGGTGGGCCTGGCGGTAGCCCTGGCGGCGGGCCGCCTGGTGGTGGGCCGCCTGGCGGTGGGCCGCCTGGTGGTGGGCCACCTGGCGGTGGGCCGCCTGGTGGTGGGCCACCTGGTGGTGGGCCACCTGGTGGTGCTGACGATTATGATGACTACGATCATCTTATCCGTGATGTAATCTTCCGGGAAGGCGAATGTGAATATACTTTCCACGTGGTTATTAATGACAAGGATGAGGCTATGGAACCAATGGAAACCTTTGGCATGGGTATCCGAATAAATAAGAACGCTGAACTTGGCTGGCCTAATAGAGCCAAGATCTTCATTGAAGATGACGATGGTAAGGACAACAGAAAATATAACTATTTTAAACAACAATTTGGCTATATATCTTGTGACTTTTGTATTGGTTGACGGGGGTTTTAAGGTCTACCAGGACGCCCCTAATTCGTCGGCAGAGTGCTACACTATCGTAAGTGCAGGAGGAGCATATTTGTGTTTTGCGTAGCCGTTTGTTTCCAAGTAGCAATAAGATGACATGGGAATGTAAAGCAATTTAATTTTAGTAGTATAAACTATATAAATGGTGTTAAAGTTAATAAATAGATGAATTATTTACAGATTTAGATGTCGTAAGTTCCGCATACGATAGAAATGAGTGTAGAGTGCAACACTATCGTATGTGGCACATTAACTGCTAAATTAGGATATGCGTAATATCGGCTCAAATTCCAATATCTGTCATTTTATGTTACTTAACAACTGTTAATTTATTTCGGCACATACTATTTACAATAGCAAGACACCTTCTGCCCTAATGTTACCTCTCAAGCTTTATTACTGAATCTAAGAATAAAAACACCGGATTTGTCATCTCTATTACCAGCCATGGGAGCTATGAACTTAGCCAGCTTAGTGACAACGCCTACAGCCGTCACAGTCAGTGATGTGTTAGAGACTGTTTTGCACTTCCGATGGTGTAGCATTCCGTGATTTTGTTGTTTAGGTCTGTATGCGGCACATACGATGGTCTTGCAGCAGATGGAAAAACAAAATTAGCGTGCAAGACTATCGTAAGTGGCACATACGATAGTGTTGCGGGCCTTAATAAAATTGCATTGCACTTACGGTATTTTATTTGATTAATTAAACAATAATTAAGCAATTTTGAAACTTAAACCTGGTTTAAAATGTGTTTTTATATGGCCTTCCATAATTCATCAAAATCTCAAATTGGCCAAAAATGTCACTTATGATAGTGTAGCTGACGAATTGGTTTCCTAAGTAAATATACCGTATTTCAATGATTTCATTTTGATACCAGTTTTGAAAATATTATATTTTCCCTATAGATGTACAAGTTGGAGCAGCATAATCTTTGAGCTAAACTAGAGGTGTGAATTGTTATGTTTCAATTATCGACTTGTCCCTACTTTAATTTCTTATATTTTGTATAGAAGAATCGATTTCGGCAATTTTGACCGTATTACTTAATAATGTTTTGCTCGTCTAAAAAACTATAGATTTTCTTAAAACAAATTCATTAGTATCGTTCATAGTTCATTTAAGTAGAAAGGGTTCTTTTTCAGATTCAAAAACTGATACTCACACAGAAATATTTCAATTCCTGTCAGGAATCTTGCTCACTCTGGTGTTTCTAGATGTTACTAGAACCGACAATACTGTCTGGTCTTGAAGTAGCCAAACTTCCTGGTTGCCGTTTATTTATGAGCCGGTCATAAATCTTATGTAGTTTGTAAGGAGCAGAGACTATAACATCATGAATAAAGACGAGGGGGCGTACAAACTAGACAAGATTTATGACTCGTTATCGGCGGGCCTTATAACATCGCGGATTAATATCAAAATATTTTATTTTCAGAATGTTCTTGTCACATTTCGCCAGAAGCACCACAAATTATCAATTTAAGTCCTATATTTTGTCTACTTTATTTCACACATAAAATATAGACCAGACAGGTCAACTAATAGTACTGTTAACGTTTCCCGCCTATTACGAGCTGATCAAACTATAGATGTAGTATATTTTAGGCGTATTGGTATGGTAAAAACTATCAATACAATTAACGCTTATTGTTGCGATCGTATTCTTCTTCTTCTCACCCAGAAATGTTCGATATTGCTAGTGAATCGTACGTATTTACAGAAGACACACCTGAACCAAAAGTAAAGATTATGAGGATGGGAGACAACAGCAAAAGAAGCACAATCAGTAAGTTCAGTGGGTAGGGGCACTCAGTTATATTGTTGTACGTGACAACAAACTGCGTCAAAATGGGATGTTTTTCTGTGTGAAAGTTCTCGCGTTTAGGGTCTTTCAAACATCGATTTGTAAGATAAAGAGAATTTTCAAGCTATTTGAAAATGTTATCCTGTCTTAGGCAGTTAGAGGTCATGGTTTGGTTCAAACTTCTTTGTTTAAGGGACATATTTGGCGAAAAGACTAAAAACCTGTTTAGGGGGTATGTTGAAAACAGTTGGTCACGTGTGTACTGCCATGGACATTATTTGGGTGTAAAGGATACTGCATTGCCCAATATTTCTTAATTGGATAATTTGAATGTTCTTGCAGGTGTCTTTACGAGATCTAACACCGCTTTAGCGGGCATTGATTACACAGAACTGTCAAATTTTGAAGTCGTGTTCAACAGAGGGGAAATAGTGAAGGAAGTTACGATCGAACTGAAAAATGATGACATTGCGGAGCTTACAAAAGATTTCGTTTTTTATATTCTTGCTGAGCGAGAGAAGACTGCTATAAACAGCGCAAATATGATTATCATGGATGACGATACTGCTGATGGCGATGGTAACTACTAGTTTAAACTTCTTATAGAAAATTCCAAATGACAATGTCACATCACTAATCATATTAAATTAGATTAAACATTTACATAAAATATTAGTACCATTTACCAACCGCGAAATATGGTGGCCGAAAAAGACGGGTGGATACCTCTTTCGTACTTACTTACTTCGTACTTATGCCGTCCACACCAGCAGCTTCTTAGTTACTTTTTTTGAGATGTTTATTAAGAATAACGATTTTAATTAATGATACTTAAAAGTATCATTAATTTGATCTCGTGCGCTAGTTTGTAATGTTTGAATGTTTCCATGTTCCAGTGTATGATGCGTAAGCCTCTTCCCGTGTTTGTATGATTATATTAGGCTGGTGGGTAAGCATCATTAATTGATCTCGTACACTGGTATGTAATGTGCTGTTTGTGCTGTTTACATTGACTGCTCATATCCATAAGTACTAGACCTGAGTCCTGTTTCTCAGGGACAGTCTGTCTAGCTCAGTGGTAGAGCGCTCACCCGATAAGCGAGGTATATATGTCCAGAGTTTTTACTCTGGTATATTTGCCTACGCATGTCATGTTTCCATTTGTTAATAATGTGTAATTAGAATAATGCGATGCGTAATTCTTCTTTCCCTTGTATAATAATATAGTTTAGGTTTCCCGGGTATGTTTGATCTTTGGCCATTGATATTAGCAGAAAATACATTTCAAATTCGTCCCGAGGCAGAAACCCAATTTCATTAATCGGTCATTGAAATTCATTTTAATTTCATTATTCCACACTATGTATACTTAATACTCGTCTAGTAATTCGAATTCGTCCGTTTATGTTCCAGCTACTCTGTTAAAAGCATATCCGTCATTTGTCAAAAAAAAAGTTATTACACAGCCGTTGACTACGGCTGTGTCTATTTTTCTTACAGGATCGTTCTTTCTTTCTTTCTTTCTTTCTTTCTTCTTTCTTTCTTTCTTTCTTTCTTTCTTTCTTTCTTTCTTTCTTTCTTTCTTTTCTTTCTTTCTTTCTTTCTTTCTTTCTTTCTTTCTTTCTTTTTCTTTCTTTCTTATGTCGACCTTTATATTTGCTCTAGCACTGACATGCTTACACCGATTATGACCTTACTTGGTCATAACTATCATTGACTATGCCCCTACATGTCACATGAAACTTGTGGGGTCAAAGGTCACGTAGGGGTTATAGGGGTAAAAAACGTGATTTTAACTCAAAATGATTCTTCTCCCATAGATTACGTAGGACAGTGACGCCACTTGCACACATGCATTACTATTACCCAGTGTCTACGGGTTCCTCACAGATTTGGGGTCAAAGGTCATTAAGGGGTCATTTCCGGTATAAAACCAAAAACCTTCAAAAATTTCTATTTGCTAAGGTAAACATAGGACAGTAACGGTATGTTCATGAATGAATTGTGGTTATCCAATGTATATGTGGTATTTTTTAATTTGGGGTCAAAGGTCATTAAGGGGTCACCTTCGGAAAAAAACGAAATACCTTTAAAATGCTCTTTCTCCCACAAATTACATAGGAGAGTGATGCCACTTGCACATATGCATTGTTAGTACCCAGTGTCTATGGGGTCCTCGCAGATTTTGGGTCAAAGGTCATTAAGGGGTCACTTCCGGTATAAAACGAAATACCTTTAAAATGCTTCTGCTCCCACAAATTACGTAGGACAGTGACGCCACTTGCATTTATGCATTGTTATTACGCAGTGTCTATGGGTTGCACACATATTTGGGGTCAAAGGTCATTAAGGAGTTACTTCCGGTATAAAACGAAATACCTTCAAACATTTTATTAACCAAGAAAAAATAGCACAGTAACGGTATGTTTATACATGAATTGATATTACCCAGTGTATGCGTGGTATTTTTTTATTTGGGGTCAAAGGTTATTAAGGGGTCACTTCCGGTCTAAAACGAAATTCCTGCAAAATGCCTCTACGGGCACAAATAACATAGCAGAGTTATGCCACGTGCACACATGCATTGACATTAGCCAATGTCAATGGGATGTTCAGAGATTTTGGGGTCAAAGGTCATTTAGGGTCACACAACGGCTGTGTTCGTGGTCTTAGACCACAGTTATGTACATGTCTAGTTGATTCTTTGATGCGTTTAGATGCAAATTCAAAGTGTGATAACTTGTAAACCAAAGGATGTTGTTGTTTTTATTATGGATTTGTGATGTGTAGAAGAATGGGTTTCAAATATGAAACCATTTTCTGAAAAGTTAGAGAGGGAGATGCGAGAGAGAGTGCGAAGAGACGTTAACTGTTAACGCCACACGGGTTACGTATTACGACATTGTGCGGTAGAACGTCATAGTGCCGTTCACATCCAAACTAGTCTCCTACACATCCATTTTGTGTCGGTCCTAACGCTCGCCGTTCCTAGTATGTTCGTGATAGCCGCATGCAGTCTGACCCGAGACTATATCTAACGCAATTGCAATAAGCTCTTGGTGGGCGCTATGCTGAGATTAATATATCTAAAGATATTCGGTGTAGAAGTGACGTAATAATCGGATTAACTACCATAGCAATAGATGAATACAATGTTTGAATAGATCGCCTTGAACTACAAGCAGATTGCACTAATCACCTGTGAATGTCAGCAAACATAGATTGAATACAATAGCGCTCTTTTCAAAGATACTAATCTTACAGGTGCGAGTGATCAGCCTTTCTTTGACATCTATGGTTCAATGCATATGTACCGCGTGAACGTTGTAGTGCAGGGCGATATATTCAAAATTGTATTTATCTATTGCCATGGTAGTTAATCCGATTAATTACGTCACTTCTACGGCGAATTGCTCTAAGCATTCAGTCCAGATTAGCGATATTTGAGTTTTGTGGCCTTGGAAGTCGCCATGTATTTTATTCGAACAACAAGAAACAAACCCCGTAATCATATAAATAGTATCCTGTTTACTGTTTAAAACAAATGAAAATAGATAATTTAATCTGCCTAGTTCGATTACTACCCAGCAAACACAAATATATTACAGAGGTTTTAATAACATAATAGACTTAAGTACACAAAATGTTTGCCAAATGATATTTTACTATAGCATTTCGAATTTTGGTTTAAAATGTTGTCGTATTATTTTTTCAGTATAACACGTTTTAAAAAAGAGTTTACGTGATTGTTATATAAACCGACCTGATATGTTATCAAAATGTTTTAACTAAAACCAAAAACACATGCATTATCATGTTTTAAAAACCTTGATTTGACACCTGTTTAACGCAATGAACGCAATGAAATAGCAATGACCAAAAATGCCGTTGTACGAACTTCTGTTTTCTGTCCAAACAAACAATATTTCATACCGCATTATGCCGTAAGACGACACGATCTTGCCTAAGACACAAGATGATTTTTGGACGGCATTCTCCACACAGAAATGAATAGGCAATCTACCCATTCGAATTCGCATCGAAAAAAAATCCAAATGTATTCACTTATTCTTGTCTATACTAAGTCAAATTGTAACCCCCAAAGTGGATTTTATTACATGGTGGACTCTACTTGTTCTATTTGGATACTTTGATTTGCTTCATAACACGACAAACATAACATTTTTCTGCATTTTGTAATGCCTTTTTTTGTCATTTTGGAACGTCATTTTTTGCTACCAACCGCAATGTAATCGCCTTACGGGAATTCCACGATTGACCAATTCACAATGGATTTCACCCTCTAGAGGGCATACTAACTGATTTTTGACTAATGAAGCATGCTGTTGGCGTTCCCGTATCATGTTTCACATAAATTTCACAATCTCTCTAATAATAAAAATTTACCGCATTATGCCGTAAAGACGACGCGATCTTTGCCTAAGACACAAGATGATTTTTGTTCCCGTATCATGTTTCACATAAATTTCACAATCTCTCTAATAATAAAAATTATAGGTAAATGCCTAACGTGTTTAAAAAGTGTTACAGCTAGGACTATACACTTTTCTCAACTTAAAAATTATATTTAGCATGTTTAATTCATTACCTTTTTTCTCGAGTAATGTAAGTTCATTTTACATGCTGTCATGTTTTTGAAGTCCTCATTCTTGTCTCTGATTTGTTTTAAATATTTTTTAGCATAATGCTATTTGTGCACTCATTTTTATCGTGCTTGTTAATATATTAACACTAATGTTTAGAGTGGACATGCATCCATGTTATTAACACTTGGCGAATATAAACGCATCGCCAGGTGAGACAAATTTGAATAATTTTTGAATATGAATGAAACCAATATGAAATACAGGGTGGTCCAAAAAGACTTTACCCAATTTGAATGCTGAATTTCTTGGAGATTAGAGCAGCTATTTCCAATATCATTACATATATTAAATACATATTTTTCTAAAAATATGTGGTGTGAAAATGAGAAAAAAAGAAACTAAATTAACAAAATGGCAGTAGCTTTTCGGCAATGGGTTGA
This sequence comes from Amphiura filiformis, assembly GCF_039555335.1. Taxonomy (NCBI): domain Eukaryota; kingdom Metazoa; phylum Echinodermata; class Ophiuroidea; order Amphilepidida; family Amphiuridae; genus Amphiura; species Amphiura filiformis. Next base: position 15,333,840 of record NC_092629.1, read on the forward strand.
AAATCACTTTGTCCACACGTAATTCAATGGGATGCACCTGATTACCATCAGCATTGTGACGCAATTTGCGTTAGGCATACATATAGTTGGTAAACACCGTCGGCTTGCCATTCAAAAGTGCTAAATGTTTTATATACATGAATGAATAATTACAATCCAAGATTCTTACCCTCACTATTCATGCTAGATACAACAATGATTGACAAAGAATTATGAAATTAACAAACAAATCACAATTTATTTTAAATAACTTTTTCATCAAATACTCTTAAAAAGAGTTATATGTGAGGCAAACTGTTGCGTCTATAACTGACTCTGGAGTATTAGGGAGGAGTTTAGCCAGTTCTATTACGTCCACTCCGTTCTCTATTCAACATTTAATGTAGACTTACGGTAGGTTTGGGCGGGATTCTCACATTCTCGAAACGAATTTGAATTCACGCAGCCCGTACAAAAAACTAAGTATACTTCTGCCAAAAAGTCCGTTCTTGTATTGTCAATACCCTTATTTTGACACCTTGAAATCCCGTCTAGAAATCCACGCAGTTACAAAATACAAAAAGCTCAAATTCAACAATCGCATCAGGTGACACCAATGTAATTGTGTAATTGCTTCATTTATATGGTAATTTCGGGTACATTGTTGCATTATAGCATGACTAATAAGGATCTTAGATTGTAATTCAATCATGCATTTTAAAATTTGAATGACAAACTGAGGGTGTTTACCAATATACATGCCTAACGCAATACTGTTGATAATCAGATACATCCCGTTGAATTACGTGTGGACAAAGTGATTTCCGGTCTTCTGACGTAAAACTGCTGCCATTAGTTTGTTTTAGCTTCTTTTTCTCTCATTCTTTCACTATATATTCTTAGACAGATGTAAATTTAGAATATGTAACACTTTTGAGAATTGCTGCTCTAAACTCCGATAAACGAACCTTCCAAATTGGGTAAAGTTCTTTTTGGACCATACTGTACAATGACAATGACTGATTAATGAAATTGATTTCGAATTTCTGCGAAAATAAATGGGACAACCTGTAGCAATAATATATTTAATTTCAATACAAAGTAGTTTGTTAAAGCTTATAATGGCATCAATTGGGAATAATATAAATAATTATATATGACCCCCCCCCCTAAAAAAAAACCCGATTAATTTCAATCACGATACAATTAATAGTATGCATATAAATATGGCTAATTTCGGCATAACAGTCCCCTTATTGTAGGTATATTAATTAGTTCAAACTTGAATAGAATTATCTTGTTACCTCAATGAGAAATTCAATCGCAACAAAATTAATGATTATATGAAAATTAATGTAGTATGATTTTAATTTATCTTTATAGATTCACCCCGACAATCCCGACCATGTAATATGCAGTGTTTTAACGGGGGTTCCTGTGATGGACGAAATAATCGATGTATGTGTCCAGCGCAATATACAGGGACTCAATGTCAAGAAGGTACGTAACAATTTGCCATAAATCTTATAATGATAGAAAATAAATCAGAATTACCACTCATGGTCTGATCACCCTAAGTGTTAAATGCTCACGGAATCGCTGTTACTAAGCTATCGCGTTTATCCAAGCGCGTGCATTGATTTTCGCGCGTATTTACGCGATGAATAATGTGATCAGTGAAAACAAACATTTAAATAGGAATCTATTCTTTATGTAAATCACCCATTATTGCTTTAATAATCACACGCTACCATAATATTTTATATCTTTAGACGTAAATGAATGTGATATTTTGGAGTGTCCTGGAAGCCAAACATGTTTTAACCTTCAACCAGGTTATGAATGTAGGTGCGACCCACAGAGCTACAAATCTCGCGATGGCAGATGTCTAACAGGTAAGGCACGAGAGTACATATTGGGCTATTCCATTTAAAATCTACACTACCCCTGTGGAAGATTTGCCTTAAGTTTGCCACAGAGGGAGCATGAGTTTCAAATAGAATATAAAGTTGGGTAACTTCTATTTAATTACTTAACTTACTCCTGTTGTGGAAGATATAGGTAAAGCCATAATACAGAGAGTATGGGTTTCAAAATAATTAATCCTGACCAGTTACATTTGAATAACATACTCCCCCATTTGGAGATGTTTCCAAAATCTTCTACAGGGGTAGTGTAGATTATAAATGGAATAGCCCATTGATTGCCCTCTAACAGGGCCACCCCGGCTGCGCTCTAATCTGAGCTCAAGTTGGCCCTCTTACAAAGTGGACAAAAGTACTACAAAGTTGACCAAAATTTCATCTATACAGAACGTTTTAAGAAATTCTTCTTTAAAGAATCAAAGAAATGTCGTAGGTCAGGTTTTTTTTTAATTCAAAGAATGGTCGCATGATTATTTCAAACTTAATTTATACACGGGAGAGGGATGCATCGACAAATCATATTATTATAATAACCATCGTTGCCGGGTTTAACTTAATAACTTGCACGAGAATAACTTCATTCCTACCATCATGTTCAACCACTGTGGTTCAACGTACATGTAAGAATTTGTATAAGTTTGCCATTTGTAGGGTCATTTTTGTTGGTGTTCTAATTAAGAATTAAGAATTTGTCCCACCTTTTTCTTTGGGTTATGTGAAAGTATAATTATCTTCTAAAAATGAAGTGCTTATTTCCAAACCGTCCACAAACACATGTTTCTGTTTTACCTGTGCGATATTGCAATGGGCTGTGATGCTTAATGTATTATAATTTCAGTTGGATGCACCATTACAAAGCAAACAGTGGTAATAATGGCTTGTTGATGGTACAGTTCATTGTTACTAATGTCAAAAAAGGGGAAGTAATTGTGATTGTATCACACGAAAAACATGTGGTTGTGGCACAACACTGTTTGGAAATAAGCACTTCAAATATTGTTCACACATTTCTTAAGCAACAGTAGCTGGCCTTGATATTGAAGTGCTTGAAATAAAATGTTCCAGGCAAAGTATTCTCGCTTGAATACTTTGGTCCAGATGATAGTGAAATATACAAAAATTGACAAATAACATCAATAACAGAAGAGGTATTCATATATTTCTTCCATTCGAAACTGCAATGTAGCACACTTTTATTGCCCCATTGGAATTGTCCTAAAAACGAGTCTATTTGTAGTTTCACAATTATCTCAGTGACGCGTGAACGGATTTTGATGATTTTTGCACCATTGTATACAATTATTTATTGCCTATTTTAAGTTATGTACCACAAACCACGTGGTCTAATTTTATTGCGACACACTGTCGAATAGGGTGCGACAATTGACCTTTTCGGTAAATCCCATAAGCCTTTGCGAGATGACGTCATTTAATTTTACTGACGATATTTTAAGTTATGTCCCCCAATCCACAGGACCTATTTTGAATGAGGCACCTTAGGCTGTATCAAAATGATTGTTCTTCATTTGGTCTTCGAATCTAAAGTATAAAGATTAAGGGCTGGTCATTTCATGAGGATCAAATGGTGCGTTTTCAAAAAATACAAAAAAAAAAAAAAAAACCGGATGGAGAACAATCATTATGATTAAGCCCGTATTACCCTCACGACCCATTACTCACGTGCTATGATTTGTCAAAATGCATCACGTGAAAGCATTAATATAAACATCTCAAAAAAGTAACTAACCCCCCTTAACTAACTCCCCTTAAATAATGACCATTATTCAAAAACGGGTGATTGTATTACAAATCTGTAAAATACGTTGGAAGCAGAATTAATTTCTGCACATTTTGACACCTCATTTGTAGCAATTGACTAAATATTGACGTCACTGCGTACATTTAAATCAATGTAGCCCAAGATTAGAAAGTTGCTGTAAATTCTATTGATTTTGCATTCAGTGTAATGGAAGGAAATCTGTGTAATGATATCTGAGTGTTTTTGTATTGTAAAAATTTGTATGTAAGTGCAACTTTCAAATTTGGACTTTACTACATTAAATTGACCGGTGTTTTATTGGTTTCTGGTCTATCGTATCAAAATTAATGAGGTATTAAAATGCGCAGAAATAAATTCTGCGTCCAACGCATTTTACAGATTTCCAATACAATAGCCCCTTTTTTGAACAATGGCCATAATTTAAGGGGGTTAGTTACTTTTTTTTGAGATGTTTATTTGAAATATTGTGCTCTATTATTGCGCATGTAACGTAATATTAAGAGTTCACATTATATGTCGAGCAATACCGCCAGGTTACGCGTACAATTTCTCCGCGATGCGCGCTGTCACTTGCGCTGTGAATACACATTCTCGCTTTACCTTGAACAACACGGCAGTAAAACTATTTAAATAATAGGATTGGCTGTATGCACTTTACTATTATCGTAGTGAATTCGCTCTCACTGAGAGAAGAAACAGCTTTTTTTGCTCTGAGTTTGCTGTCTGTATTTGCTACTTAGTTCAATTTGAACTTGCCTTCGATTTTCGACTTGAATTTGTTTTTAAACTACATCATGTAGTTCTTGTTGTTTGCTTTATATTTTGTTGTCTGTCCTTGAAGAAGAGCAGTTTATCTGCTCGAAACGTCGGTGTTTTTTTGTCTGTTTGGTGTTGTTTGACTGCTATATACACAGTGATTTTCATCACTTCCAGTGTACTGTTTTCCTGACACTTTTGTGGGCTCTGGAATTGACCGTTTTTGGCCATCGAACTTTGCCTGTTTTTGTGCCTACTCTGGATGTTTGGTTTAGCGTGTCTGTTTATATACACAGTGATTTTCATTACTTGTTCTAGTGCAGTTTTGTATTACCATTGAACCTTGTTGTTTTTGCAGGTTCAGCACTTCTGTGGGCCTTGGAACTGGTAATTTTTGGCTATCGAACTTTGCCTACTTCTTATGCCTACATTTGCTGTTTTTGTCCCCCTGCGTACTGTCTAGTCTGCATTTTATTTGTTTCCCCACATCAAGTTGGTGTACCTTGCTTTTTTTCTTTCCTATTATTTACGTTTTTATTGCCTCGAATGCATTATTTGTGTGTAAAGGATTGCTAGGCCATTACCCTCTATTTCTTATTATGAACTCGTGAGCATTTTCGAAATTAACTCATTGAAAAGGCACACAATGATACAAGAGTAACAAGTACGGTAATGTTTTCTACGCAGGTGGATATCTCCTCTATTTGTGGTTTATAGTGGAGGAGATTGGCGGAATACCAGTCACCTTGGCAGTCAACCCTGGAGAACGTGTAACCGATAGAGATCATAGCGAAATGCAAAAATATATACCAATTATAGAAGATAAGGCAAGTATAAAATTCAACTTTCGTTACATTGGGCTGTTCCAATTGAAATCCGCACTACCCCGGTGGAAGATTTCCATAGAGGGAGTATATTTTTCAAAAGTAATTGGTCAGGGTTAATCATTTTGAAACCTGTGTTATGGCTTTACCCATATCATACACAAACGGTGTGACTATTTCAAACCCAACTCTCTATTGTATTCAAAACTCATACTCCCCCTGTGGAGGACTTTAGCCATTATGTTTCACTACCTGGAGAGAATTGATCAAAAATTGAATTCCCACCTGAGGTTCGTATCTGTCAATGAGTTGACCAGATCACAAGGATGTCAGTATAGCTAGAGGCAGTATATAACAAAAATGGGTCAATGAGTTACATAAACACGACCTTGTGTGGTATGGTTCCCAGGAAGTGAGTTTTGCCTGAGGCAATTTGTGGTTTAATAACTCTTGTAGTGAGTAGTTGATCCCTCACTACAAGAGTTATTACCGTCGATTTGGTTGAAAAAGGAGGTGAGACATGATCAAATCTCTCCAGGTAATTCAGACGTAATAGCTAAATCTTCCACAGGGGTAGTACGGATTGTAAATGGAATGGCCCATTTTGAACTTAAAACCTTTGCAAAGGAATCGCAGATCCTGACTGTTCACATATCTATGTTTCAGATAGACATTTTATTTCGGAAGTGACCATACATATCAGTGACATACAATAGACAATACAAGAAAACATAATTTGTATAGCCACTATGTGTGCATTGCATATTGCACTTGATCAATTAGCATTTTATGCAAATTGTATTACAACATTGAATGGGGTTCTATTTTATGGAAACTAGCATTACAGATGGATGGAAAGGGCACCATATATAGCTATATATATATAGGCACGCTGCCGCTGGCCGGGCCAGCGAAATACCCGTGGTTACCGGTCGCCGACATGGTAGTGCTTGACATGCGAGCAATGCCGGGTTCGATTCCTGACGGGAGCAAATAACTTCTTTCTTTGTTTTCTCTCTTTATTCTCCCTTCTTTCCCGTCCAGTCGCTAAAAAGCCCTTGGTGCGTTAAGGTTATTTAACCGCTATCGATTCGATAGCGGTTAAGTATCGAAACCTCATATAATATGGGCCTGTGTTAATGCTTATGAAACAAATGAGTGCACTTTGAACTGCATAATTCAGCCTGCATGCGCAGTAATGATCTTCGCATCGATTTTGACGAGGTCTAGGTTTCTTTAAGGGCTATGTATCCCACATTAGCACATAATTTTTTGTCGGACCCGATGAGAGCACATCTGACACACCAAATTGCATTATAAATACTAGGAATGTCCTGATGATCTCAAATAATCTTGATATGTTTAGAATTCACGATAAAAAATACAAATTTTAGGTCTTTTGGGAAACTTAATCTTTAATAATTTGCCACAGAATTTGTATTATATCGCAAGTTTACATAAGGATAAATTATTTGATATCAGAAGGACATTCCTCGTATTCAGAATGCAATTTGGTGTGTCTGATGTGCTCTCAGGCCCCACAAAACATACTGTGCAAAGGTGAGTGACTGATTCCTTAAAAAATGATTATGGGAATGTTGGACATGGTATATTGATTTACAACTATGAGGTCCAGGGATTAGTTCTTTTGATTTTTTAAAGCATACGAACATACTTGTTTTTACAAGCCGACGACGAACGTCGGCTTGTACTGTCTTCTTCCAATTCTTCTTCTTTGACCTAGCTATAATGGTCAAAAATGTGATTTCACAAAAAATGCTACTCCTTCCACAAATTTCATGCGATGAGAACATGGTTATATCACGTGACTCAACTTTAGTCGGTGTCTATAGGGTGTGCTCAGATAAGGGGTCAAAGGTCATTAAGGGGTCATTTCCGGTCAAAGTCTAAAAAATATTCAAAAAATCACTGTCTTTACAAATTACATAGCAGAGAGTCGCCATAAGCACACATGCATTGCTACTAGCCAGGGTCTTTAGGATGCCTACAGTTTTGGGGTCAAAGGTCATTAAGGGGTTACCTCCGGTCAAAAACTAAAATTATCAAAAATGTTCAAAAAAATTTATCTCTTAATATAAACAGACCAGAGTAATATAACCATCATACATGAATCAGACTCATTATATTACTCTGGTCATGAATATAGACCAGAGTAATATAAACAGACCAGAGTAATATAACCATCATACATGAATCAGTGCTACCTGATGTATGCATGGTATTTTTATTTTGGGGTCAAAGGTCATTAAGGGGTCACTTCCTGTTTTAGCTAAATAACTTTAAGAATTTTTATCTCAACAACTAAACATAGTAGAATTTTTTAATTAAAATTGGAACAATGCATTTTGTCGGTGTACGTAAGGTTTTTTTCCATTGAAGTCAAAGGTCATTAAGGGGGTCAAAAGGTCAATCGCCAGCCAATGTGGTGTAAACAAAACAAAAATTTGCAGTAAAAATGCCATTTAGATTTTTTAATTATTTTGAATTTTGGCGCACTGAAAGCAGAGATTATAGATTCATTGGTGCAAATAGATGCATATTTAGACCATGCACCAGATACAGCTTTTACAAGTGTGAAAGTCTTACCGTTTTAAAATTTAAGGAAGTTTTGTGCATAATTTTGCCATTTTTTTACTAAAACGTCGATTTCTCAGAGTTCACTTTTGACAATATTGCGCGATTTTTGTGACAAGATAACTCGAAAAAGGGTAAAGCAAAGGGTAAACTTTTTGCACTATCCTTTAGAGTACATCAAAGTCTAGGGAAGGTTTTTTCATTTTTTCAAAATATTTGTTTTAAACAAAAATATACACCATTATGTGCAATTTTTAGCTTAATAGAGTGACAAAATGGCTTTTTTCACATGTTTTTTTCAATATTTCGAAAAAAGAGACGAATTTCAAAAAAGTAAAAAAACCTTCCCTAAGTTCATGTCTCCTCTTTATGAAAAGCTAACTGATTTTTTTTTACTCCGAACGGATTTTTTTCTAAGTTGTCACAAAAAAATTGGGGTAAAAAAGTGAATTTTTGTGATTTTTTCAAAAACTTGAGATTTTTGAACAAATCTGACGTCACCATGGGATTCCTTGACTCATTTCCTTTCCAAAAATGTATAGTTTTATATACTTTGGACATACAATTCAGAAATAATGAAGCTCGAAAAGGTCCATGTTCTCTCCCATTACTCTGCCCTTAAAATGTCACTCTAATGTATTATAGTATGATGTGCAATACCTGCCAATACAACCTCTGAAGTATTTTATACGTATACCATGAAGCATTATAATTGTGTAAAATAAAACATACGATACACAAAAAACCGATAGAGATAGTTTAAAGCCATATTATAACATTTCTTTAAAAATAGATTAGTATTCATTTTCAATAAAATGTTAGCATTTACTGTCAGATATGTTCCCTTTTAATTTTGAGCCGAACAAGTAAGGTAAAGCAAAGAAAATTGGAATTTACTACTAGTGCCAATGCATGTTACTCCGGCGGTTGTAATATGGTACGATCCTCTGGCGCGTGTGTGTGTGTGTGTGTGTTGGGGGGGGGGGCGCGTGGGGGGGTGTCCCGCATGCCGTGTACGTAGGGGTGTGTTGACATCGCATACGCGTTCGACTAATATTTCTATCGTAATAATAAAACGACGGTTCCGGCGGTTTATTCAAAATCTCGGATTTTCACAAAACTACACCCCCTAAAGTCTTGATTTTTGCAGGGAATCTTTGTTTACTAAAGTACATTAAAATCGTGTAAAAATATGAATTAAAAAAAATGAGGGCGTTTTCCTCAGCAAATGTTATACTATGGATTTAAGGAAAGGAGCAGGGCCTAGAACTAGAACAATATCTCTGAATTGAAATACCTGGGGCATTATGTACCAGACGCGTTTTGTGACTTCAGAAACTTAAAAAAAAATTACCTTTACTTAGAAAATGGAGGATCAACTCAATGGGTGCTGCAAATAAATGTCATCTGGCGAGACTACAATGTGGTATATGGTGACAATCCCCCTGTGTCGTTATAGACCCTCCCAATGGGAAACAATAAAGTAAAAAAAAGTCCACTAAAATAACCTGACACCATGAAGATACATTGTGCTATATCGTGAAAGATAGAAAAATTTGGACCTGGTTTATTTCTAATCCTCCCTACATTTCGTCCACGGACGACTGATGACAGATAATGATGATACGTTAAAAAATGTGATGTGGAACTAATTCAAATAAACCTAGAATTTTTGCACTTATATTCTTATTGTTTAAATACAGCTTTGCGACGATATACATAATAATCCTAATATCTTGGATTGTCAAATCACGGAGTTGAGTCGGGGAAGTATCAATGTCACATACGCCTTGTATGTAAAAGAAAACAATGACGTCAATACACCAATGACAGCTGAACAAGCCTTAGACCAGTTTTATAGTCATGTGGACGGTAATTATTTCATTGACGACACTAATGTTAGACTACGTCTTACAGGTAAGTGCTTTTCCTTTCATCTGTTGAAACAAAATTTGTAAAACCACACGTAAAATTTCCCGTTTTTCTTGAAAAACAGTCATGCAACTACTGGAATTGGTCCGATTATCATAATACTAAACAAACTTTTTCTGTCCGTCCAATTTTTGCCCGCCTCGGCGATTTACTTGCCGGACATGTACACATCGACATTGCGTAATACACGAAAAAACAGTTCTATAGTGGCAGTGGCTGTTTTTACTTAATCGATATTGGGGTTTTAGATGTAAATATCGATTTTTACTTAATCGATATTGGGGTTTTAGATGTAAACAAACAACACGTGCGTTTCCTGCGTGCCCGCAAACATGGCAAAGTGAAAACACCAAATACTGTGTGTTTTCTCCGCGGTTTTGTCATCTTTCACTTCAATACCACAAAATATTTGTTTGCACGGGAACTGCATACTGTTTGCCTATTCTTTTAGCTTGTTTTGACACAACAAAATACAAACGATAGGAAAAATCGTGATGGTATTTGAAAATCAATCTTTGTTCTGCTACAATTTTGTTTATTTTCTATGGCATGACGATCTTAACGCGTATTGTGAGCTGGCAGTACCGCGCAAGACACCCAGCGTCACGCTAAGGGGCCACACTACCATTACGCCTCCCAAAATCGGAAATCTCTTCCAATTATTTCCCTGCAATAGATAGAGCAATGAGACTACGCATGGTTATGGAATGATCCTTAAGCTTTAATATATTTTCTTTTGCACATGGATCGCCAATGTCAGTTTTTTTGTTGCAAATCTAAAATCATTTTGTCTGCTCATAATTTCATCAAAACCATCCAAGGTTTAATATACAAGGTGTCCCAATAAAACAGAATCCTCATTGCGCTCTCTTTCTCCTATTTATGAAAAGTTGATCAAATGTCCTTTGGTATTTAAAGAAACCTTAAATCGATAGCTTTAATAAACCAAAACAATTATTCCAAACGGCTCACAATTTTTGAAGATATGCTCTCTTTAAAAAATGTACCTGTTTTTCACTTTGTCCACAGATGAGTTTGAATATATCGTAATATGCGATTTGCTTTTCTACAAAGTGTAGAAAAGTGTATCCATTTTGATAGTCTTATTTCGAAGTCTAATTAATTAATATCTATAAAATCTGGAACCGGTTCACCTACAGTACCGCGTACAGAAACTTTTATCAACTCTGAATTCAACACAATTTATCGATTATGGATTCAACACAAAACACTCGAGTTTTATATTGATATTTATATTATCTGTGATTCTCAGCTTGTGGAATGTTTCTTTTTTTCGATCAATTACGTTTACAGAGGTACGATGTTCCGATTCTCAATGTGCTAATGGCGGTAGGTGCTACGTCACCGGAGAGTCCTTTGGATGCACGTAAGTGATAGATCTATAACTTAAAGGAGTATCTCCTGATCCTAGCATCCTCTTTTTTAGTAGATATCCACGAAAAAAGCTTATTCACCCACTTTCCACTGATTCTGATTTGCTAAGTATGCATGATTATTTACATTATACTGCTCCCTATGCCACTGTGTTGTATTACGTTCTGGTATACTAGAACGTAATTCATCCGCAAAAATGTTTTTGTACATAAACATTATGTAGCCAGAGGTTTCCAGTGGTATAAAAATCTCATCTTTTTTTGAAAAAAGTGGGAGGATGAGGCTGTGGATCACGAAATGCCCTTTTAAGAAATAAGATAAAATCGTGTTCAAAAATAATTTCCCCCTGTTTATTACGAGACAATAACGCAGTTGTGCAGATGTTGATACCTCATTCATCTGCGTCGTTCATTTGTTTAGCCATGGTGACAATAACGCAGTTGTGCAGATGTTGATACCTCATTCATCTGCGTCGTTCATTTGTTTAGCCATGGTGACTTTTTGAATGAAAAAAGATGCAAAAGTCAAAAGCTGCATTAAAAAAGATACTTAATTCAGTGTACCATTAGATTTTCTATACTTGACTCGTGATAGATGACCGCGGTAACTAGTAACAAACATACACTCAAACAGCAAAACCACATTTTCAGTGGGTTTAGGTGCAACTTTTAATACTACATCTTTTTCATTCAAATGGTCACCATGTCAACACATTGTTTGGTTATTACGACACCAAAATGTACAATAACAACAACAACGTGCTTTTTCTGTCTTATATTTAATGCATATAATTGGAGTTATAATCTCATAATGAATAGGCAATTACTATTTGTGATGTGTTAGTATGAGTAATATTGGACATTCATGAGATCTGTCACAAACATTATTATGTTCATGATCATATAGTTTGCACTCCAGCGGCTAAAAATAATACCTTTATTCTCTAAAAATCAGTGAACTTTACCAGTAAATGTATTTTATTTTTAAAAACTTCCATATATACCAGTCTATGGTGATGAAGATTAGAGGAAGCTGACAAGGGTGCTATGGCATCATTTTAGGCAATTTTAGGCACCTAAAAGGCTGATAAAAAAACCCCGTACAATAATTGTGTAATAAAATTCGCACCAAGTGGTACTTGAGCAAGTACGAATAATTAAATGTTTAAGAGGGAGCTATAGCCAAAATAATAATAAGAAATGTCCTATACCTTTATAGTGCGTATGAAACAATTGGATAGTGCCCAGATTTGTCCAAGTCAATCGGTGGCTAATAAGAGCGTTTGAGTGCATGGGGGATTCATTTGCTGATTGTACACCCGCTTTAGTACGACCATGACAAAGTGTTAAAGACCTTTCAATATTTACGCTGGGGGTTACGAGGTTTGAAGAAAAAATGACACAAAATTTGGAGATTCCACTTTTGTCCCAATTTTCACCATTTAAAACTTAACATTCATGGTTGAAATAAAAGAATTAAAATTCCCCCCTCAAGACCCCTCTTCTCAAAAAATGTCGGAATTCCCCCTCAAAACGCCCACCCCTTGGCGTACATATTGAACCGTCCCCTATTGTTTTTTATTCCACACAGATGCCCACCGGGTTTCTATGGCAATAGATGTCAAGACATTACAGACCCAAGTATATCAAGTAAGTTTGATTATTAAGCCGGTATGCACAAAACAAGTTAGACTATTAGAGAATAAACGATAGGAATTTTTATTTTGACTATCCTCTACCGTGTGATAGACGACAGGCAGGACCAATATTTTGAGTAGTGAATGCCGGCGTATGATAACAATATTGGACCTGCCTGTCGTCTATCATAGGTAGAGGGTAGTCAAAACAAAAATTCCTATCGCTTATTCTCATTCTTAGTCAGTTAAAAATATTGTTTTAATAACTGTAAACTATTTTTAAAGCAAAAATTATACCTTCATAAAATCTCCCCTTTTTCTAAAATGAGCGACACTTGTTTACAACTTCACACATCTTTTGTTGCGCGTACTGCTAGCGCGTGCGAGTATTCTGCGCACTCATGATGACGTGGGGTCGTCTACAGCCTGATAAACGACACCAAAAATCATGCGATTGTCCAATCAGATTATGTGTCTACGTAATAAATTAGACCACTCCCACTGACTAAGAATAGTATATATCTACCTCGAGTCACCGGCACTAGCCTTAAAGTTCAGCGTGTTCTGCGCTAGCTTAGCGTTACTTGGTGCGTGTACATACTTTTACGCGCGCGATCAACGTGCCGCATACGTACACGCAAGAAACCACGCTAAGCCAACGCAGCACACGCTAGCTGAACTTCAAAGCTAATACCGGTGACTCGAGGTAGATATAGACTATAGATCTAACTTTAAACGTGGTCTAATAATGGAGATTAGTTCAACAGAGAAGGATTTTTGTTATTTTAGATCCTGTTAAGGGCCTATTCCGGGGGCACCTACATGTAGCTTAATATGAGATGACTACAGTAAACTTTTGAACTTTGCCAGGAGCGAAGGAGGGAAAAGAAAACAGTAAAGGGATCCCTCCTTATGTCTAACCTCCATAGTCAGACCAGGTCTAACGTTAGACCTGGTCTAACTTGATTTGTGCATACACACATTAGAGTTCATTCGTCAGATTATATTACATAAATATTAACTATAAGCATTCCACGAGACGGAAAACATTGCGTATGAAAGTACAGAATAAGAGAAGATTCTTGCGAACTTGAGATTTCTTGATACGTAAAACTATAATGTATTACTTGAAACTGGTAAATACCCCCATATTTTATACTTAAAAATCACTATTAACTCTTTCCTGTATTAGCATACATTTCTTAGATAAAGGCAGCTTTCAACATGAGACTTCTTGAGTATTTCATGGTATTTCGTAGTTTGTCATAGGAGTACCTGCAGGCTACCTGCCAATAAATGCCGGCATTTCCCACCCATTACTTATTCCACACACACGCCTACGTATAAAAAAAATGACAAAATCGTCACATATGAGGTTTATGTAAGTAGTCCAAACTTTGACATACGATGTTTTGCATTTGAAATTACACGAGGTTTTCCCGCCCAATTAATTAATTAATTGTTTCACCATCAAAATATTCTGTTAAATTTTCAGATTCGGGCAAACGAAGCGGATTATCAGTTCTTAATTGGAGCCTAATACTTATGGATATCATCCTAGTTCTGACTATCATTGGTTTGTTACTATGCTGGTTCTACATGTGTCGTCGTGTTCGCCAAAAGCCTCCAATATCCCCAGCACAAGCAGTTGAATATAACCCGGAACCCGAACCAACGTGGACCGAATTTCAATTTCAGCAGCCAGGCATTGAAGGAGCTGCATTAGCAAGGCCGTTGGAGTGGGCTACTGCAGATATTGCAGTAGATACAACATTACCTGTGTTTACTGATGATCTTATAACGACTGGTGCTTTAACGCCAATTGCTCCAACAATAACAGGGGTGAGTTAAGAACTTAGAGATTACGTACGGGAAATATCGGGGCCGGTGACAAACAATGCTCAACTTAAGATACAAGATACATATGATATGATATGATACACATAATTATGCAATGATGTGGAGTGAGTGGAATCATGCTCAGGGCGGAAGAGAATACTGGCTGGGCAGAAAGTCTAATTTAATTAAGCATATAATACCTCAAAATCACCATCATATTCATTAATTTACAACGAAACATGTTATATACCTATCTTTCTAATCTTATTATTTAACAATTGTAAAAATGTGAACAAAATGCATTTTTGTAGATTAGTAATAGTATTACGACACTGTAATAACATCATGTAGGAAACAAAATGGTCGCCAATGGCGCTTATTGTCTTGACCTGGGATACATATTCGACATTCGTCACGTAATTCTACACGCCCTTCTACGGAAGTAACTAAGAAGCACAAATCCCGACTTATTGTGTTCCTGACTTAGGCAGTTTGAAATAAATATTACAAAGTTATGTGACATCCACTTCTAAATACTCAGAGCTAAAACCACCTTCCACAAAGTTATATCGTACCTTGAAGACCGTGTGTTGACGATAACTGAAATCGCGAAAATTTACTAACCGCTCTACATTTTGTTACAAATAATTATTACTTCCAAATTGTTGTCAAACTATGTGCGATGACTTTGTTGTTAATTATGAAAGCCCCACCCCATTGTCAATACTGCATAACCCAGCCATATTGTTATTTTACGCGCGCGGTTGGTTGATACCAATAGATTATCAATAAAAGTTTGAAAGCCTCTTCATGTATCAACACCTTTGCATTACATTTATGGGAATTTAATGGGTGAATCTCTGCGGACTAGGAGGGTCCGTGTTTTGAGTTGATTAATAAATGTATAGTCTACATTACCCGTCGTTATCCACGGACCCGAGGTAGGGTCTTCTGACTGTCACGTTGAAGCCTATGGCTAGCACGCAGTTAATCAAGTCTATTTTGGTTTGAATCTACAGATGATGACACTAGGTGACCAGCCACTTGCAATTGAGTTAAACAGGGATGGCGTGACGCCGACTGATGTACTATTTTAGGGTAGCATGTCAATTGTATATAAAACGTAAGTATCAATTTGGGCCGTAGATTGAAACCATTTAAACACATGCCTCATTTGTCTCAGCTTCACGCGCGCATATATTTTTAGACAGTTACTTGGGTCCACCAAAAGGGTTCGCGACCAATTCTTAATTTAGGGCACAAACCCTATCGAATTTAACACAAAAAAATCTGTACACCAACCGTTCCGGTTATTGGATAGGGTCTATAGGCTGATAGGTGAAAGAAAGAAATACTCAAGGAATGTATTTATATAAGCTGGGTCTATATGTTCTGAAAACCTTCATCTTCACATTTTTATTTTAACGTAATGTTTCAACAGTGGTGTTTGCCGGACAATGAGCAAAATTGAAAAGAAAGGAGGTTTCAAATTCAACTTCAGAATTTGAAAAGTATAAATCACGTTGAATCTAATGTTATGCTAACACTTTTCTTTGACGACTTTGACCACAATGTTTTATTCTTTCAAAAATCTTTTAAAAATCCAATAATTTAAGTTAATCTAACAGACAGTAGTGTGCTATCCTCTTCGTCAGGTGACATATACTTGATGGACCATCACCTATACTTGATGGATCATCGAACTGAACTGATATATTTGATGGTGTATGTTTATTGATTGATTGATTGATTTTGTGTCGTTATTTTAATTTGTAAATTTTGCCATTTTTGTGCTTTTCTACCCGTAGATAATTACAGACAATTACACAGCAGTGTTGCAATCATCAAATATCAGTAGATCAAACAGTAATTTTACAAAATTGTATTCGCTGATAGCTGATAAAATAAAATATTTAACTGGTAAATGTAGTATATATAAAATACAATTAGTTAATTATATGGAAACATTAAATGTATGCCTTAGACATTTGTATATTTTGTACATGTGAAACACTTAGATATTGTTCTAGGTACTATTGATAATTGACTTAAGAATATAGAAAGTGCAACTGAATATTATAATATTTTATACCTCGTATAATGGGATTGCGCAATTTGTGTTTAAACGCCAAATAATGAGTAACATTACTCGTAATAGAAGTGCTTATATATAAAGCAATAACACGAAAATGTAAATATTCGTAAATACAATACAATAATGATATTGAAGTTAATTGTATTTATTATCTTTTTATACCCATCTTTGTAAAATACCGTAAAACCTCGTCTACAAGCATATAGAATACTTTTGATGAAAGCTACATTAATCCAGGCGCCATCCATCAACACAATTACAACTTTATGGAGTTTGAGCAAATAAATTACCGGTACAAGCATATATATACAAACAAGTACCATGGCAAAACCAATCTATTGTATTGGTCTATTGGCATATTTACGCCTACAAACACTCTATATGCTTGTAGAGGCGAGTTTACGGTATATGAATTTACTTGCAGCTCTAATTGCTAATGAAATAAGACCCTGATATAACTTCAATGGCTTACTGTTTGTAAATAACAGTAATTGCTAATGAAATAAGACCCCGATATAATTTCAATGGCTTACTGTTTGTAAATAACAGTAATTGCTAATGAAATAAGACCCCGATATAATTTCAATGGCTTACTGTTTGTAAATAATAGTAATTGCTAATGAAATAAGACCCCGATAAAATTTCAATGGCTTACTGTTTGTAAATAATAGTAATTGCTAATGAAATAAGACCCCGATAAAATTTCAATGGCTTACTGTTGTAAATAACATTTCCTATATTTTCAAAGGTTTGCCGCTTGCCGCTGCGACAAACAGCATGACATACCAGCCAATGACAAGCCTTGAATCTGTCCGTTTGTCTGCAATGCGCGTGCGTCACGCCGCTCAACGGCAAGCGGAGTCGAATATGCTAAAAATATGATTTATACAACCACCTCCCAATGCAATGTTTTGTTTTCGTTTGTATAGATGAGTTGACCTATGATATCACATGTTTACATTCAGACCGCCCTCTGTTGTTTCAAGCCAGGCAAAAAAACATAGGAGTGTCTATGGCAGACCACATAAATCTTTTCAGAACCCATCTTTTAAAAACCTTTTAAGTTTTGTGCGATATTATGTATAAAGCTTGATCAACTTCTTCATTGTAAAGTGTTTTTTGCCTGGCAGGTTTGATATCAGACCAACAGAGGGCGTATCAAATGTAAACATGCCAACTCATCTAAAGCGAGGGCTGCGAATCAGAAGCCGTAACTTACAATAACCTGCTCCCACAAAATAAGCATCAAGGCGCCAGACCACTATTGAAGATACAGTCCATTTAAACAAGACAAATATTTTACAAAACTAAAGAAATTCTGGAGGAAATATTGATTTTGAAGACTAAAACAAGACGCCCTCCTAACATGATTGTTATGATCTTAAAGTGTCTCATTCGAACAACAAAGAACAACTTAAAAAGAGCCAACGCTCTTTATATCAATTTAGTTGATACATGGTTTCTCATGTTGTACTTTAAAGAATGACCCATTATCAAAGAAAAAGAAGGGAAAAAGAAGAAGAGATTTATTCCTCCTTTTCCTGAACATGAAATGTTTATGGCTGTAATGAGAGTTGGTTACACATGTTTCGGTATGATCGGTTTTATTCATTAGCAGAACAATCACTCATTTCAGTAAGGTTGAGAATTCCTGAGAATTCCACATTTTTGTGTACCTGTAAAAAATATTCAAACTAATAATAATCTGGCCTCAAAAAGAAACTTATAATTTTTCACAAGGTCATATCTTAAAATCCTCTCCATAAAAATGAACAAAAATTGCACACAGGATTACTTCAATACTCTACTCTAAACACTGGTCAGTAACCAAACAGTTGTCCAACTAACACAACAGCAAAATGCACTGATATGCAACACCTTCCTGGACCACATTCACAGCGCAACAGATTTCTTTGGCTGGGTTCCAGTTATTCGCCTGTGAATATGATCCCGGAAGCTGTTCCGTGTCAGTATATTTTACTTTTGTGTCAGTTGGACAACTGATTGGTTACTGAAATGTGTTTAGAGTAGAGTATTGATGTAATCCTGTGTGTATTTTTTGTTCATGTATTATAAGTGTCTTTTTGAGACCAGTTTAGTAATGGTGATTATGCACGTACGTAACTTAATCAGAGCTTTATGGAACTGTTCAGTTGTAACAATAATTATATACTTACCTCAGTAATAAGGTAAATCATTGATTGTAAGGGTGACGTCGGATCCACTGTTTAAGTCGATTCTGTAGCATACAGCCGGATTCGCGATAGTGGCTAGTGCGAGGTGTAGCAGTTTAACAACAAATAAACATGTAAAGCTTACAAAATGCGTTTAAATACAATTACTTCACCGCCACTCACTCTGTAGCAAGAGCGCAGTTAAGGGGTTTATTTGTTTTTTGGATTATTGTTTTTGTGAACTTGTTTGGATCTTACACATTGGAGAGAATTTAGAACAGACATATTTCATGTACAGCTTGACAAGTCACCATCAGATTAAATATAAGTGATTAATAATGACTGAACGAAGGACTTATAATTGACTAATGACCGACAGACTTATACAGTAATAAATAATAATTCAGAAATAATTAAATGATAAATATTTTTAACTTATAATAATATCGTTAAAAAAGAACAACGTGTATGACAGCTTATAAATCTGATGGTGTCTTGTTAACTGTGTCAGAAAGTGATGAACTAGCATCTAAGGGGTATACAGAAGGATAAGATTATTGTATGTAGCGGCACCTGTACACGTGGCACTTGACGTTAGCGTGTACGGGACCAAATACAGGCTGTCCCTGAAATAACTGTATCGTCGAAAATTTAATTGTTTGTGTATTTTAACGCAACAACTAAACTAACTAAATAACTGCTGTGGTTGAAGAATAAATCAGCTATTATATACTTTTTGAATTTTGACAATTGACCACACCGTTCGTGTAATATAAGAATTTTATTGTCATTGACTGATATTTGACTGATAAATGAGGTAGTTTCGTAAAATTCTATTATTTCAAAAACGGAGCGGTCAATTGTCAAAATTCAAAAAGTATGTGACAGCTAATATATTCCTCAACCACATCAGTTATTTAGTTATGTTTGGATTATGCGCTAAAATACCCAAATAATTCAGTTTCCGACGATACTGTTCTTTTAGGGACACCTTGTAGCACGTTTGGACAACGATAGAGTAACGTCAAGCGTTCAAATGTCAGGAACATTATACAAATACAACATGTTTTGAGGGAAGTAGTTAAATTATTCAACACCAGTAGTTTGGAATACTTTCCCGAAATGGAACATGTACTTGGTTTACTATACCTCGTATTTATTTTCACTATCAAAGTAAACAAAACACACCGGTGTCGGTCGCCATGCCGGTCGGCAAGGTATAAATAAGTTTAATATTGCGGCTTACCTGATTCACAACCACTTACCTGATTTATTTTCTTTTTCACACTCCATAAGTAACATTTTGTTTCATAAAACGTCAATCTCGGCAATGATAATTGCAGCAGACACCATTTTCACGAAACGCATCTGCAGAATCGCCGTTGTGTAACATACTGCTACGTCTGAAGGAACGAAGACAAGCTGGACCGGGGAGGTTTTTCGAAAAACAAATGGTACGAGGATATGCCACGCAGACTTTCCGATGCGCGGGTTGAGATACCGTGTGGTAGTATTGCGCTACTTCCCCGGGCTTGTGCCATTGCGCGTACGTGGGGAGTAGATTAAAAAACTTCAAAATACCGTACTACTTGGAAGCTGGCGTAATTAGCCAATAAGAGTGGTCTGAAATAAATATTTATGAGGTATAGTAAATCTAAGTACTCCACTCTATCCTACACAAGACGCGCGCGCATACTCACCATAACTATTTCAATATTACATAGTAAAATAGTATGTATTTTACTTAGTTATGATATGCATTAATGTTATTATTATTATTATTATTATCAATTATTATGTAATTATTATTTTACATTATTTTACATACAGCTTGTTAAGTTACAGTACTATTTCTATAAATTCGAAAATCTATATTTGTTATTATCTATTATAAAGGTGTATGTTTTCCAAATAAAGTAGTATCAAATCAAATCGTGTTAAAAGGTCTTGTCTGTTACTGACTTTTTTCAGCACACTAAGCTCGAAAATCTAAAAAAGTTCGAAAGGAGGGGACAAGAGATTTTTTTGCACGCGGGGGGTCTTCATGGAAAAATAATTTGGCTCGCATGGAAACGACCAAATGTTTGTCATTTTTCGTCATTGAGGTGTTTTTACAGAACAAAAACATATGCATCACCTCTTCCACAATTTAATCGCTTACGTATGTGACTGACTTCATTTGCGTAATCGTATGGCTTATCATACAGTATATTATTACTCGAAAATCCTTGCCAGAAGTAACAGACACTATAATAAAAGACAGAGATAAAAACAACTAAATCGCGTCTGACGCTATCTGTCAATCAAACTCGAGCACGGTTTGTTTACAAGTGTCGCACCTTATTGTTAATTTTATGTTATGTCTTTATAGTAGGAAACTTTCTTTCTCGAAGGCATCATGTCAACAATGCCTAGAAAAGTTGCGTTTTGCCTTGCAAAAGTACGTAATTTTTCACCATTTTCTGCTATTCCTTTTCTGAGCCCCATAATGTAAACTCATGGAAAGCACACATCTCCCGACACACCCAAATTAATATTTAGCCCGTGCGGTTTATGCAGACTCCTTCCAAACCAGTCTTGGAATTTTGCGAACAAATATTCCATACTAAAGATCAAGTCTGTATAAGACATGGCTGGATCATTGCACATTATTTTATAATTTTCAAATATTGTTATAATTCTAAAACGGATAGGTCAATTGTAAAAACTCAAAAATGTATGTTGTAGCTACTTTGCCACGCAAGAAGAAAATTGTCTGACGGCAGTTCTTTCAGAGACACCCTGTATGATAATGATTAATTTTATCATGCTAAAGAATAAATAATAAATTAAATATATAGGGAAAGAAGAAATACGCATCGCACACTAGCATACTTCTCAATTAACATAATTATTAGCACACCCCTGAAAGAGTCACGAACATATTCCAACTCGATCTGTGTAAATATTAAACTAAAAATAAATTCAGAAAAATTAAAATTGGGAATTTCCAGTTGAAACACATACACACCATATTGAAGACACGACCTTAAGCTTCCGGGGTGTGTTGGTTTCAAATGGAGCACCCATTCAGTTAACCCCATTTGAATTTCACACTCCCTGTGTGGGACAATAAGGTCACGTCTTCCATCTGGGGTGTATGCCCGGGGTATATGAATTTCAACATGTTTAGTGCAGTGTATTTGAATTACGATAACAACACATAGATTGCGTAATTCTGTTAATTTTAATCTGAGAAGAAGACAGCTGGGTTCTTCTTTTATCAATTAGACGTGTAAGTTTGATGTAAGGAGAAAGTAAGTGTCTTTGTTCATTTGTCTTCCTACTTGCCACTTCAGGAAACTAAAATGGCTACTAAAATCATTGTCCGCATTATTGTAGCGATTCTGCCGATTATATCTGGTATGTATGATCCTCTTATAGTACATTCTCTATGTTATACTGACTTTAAAAGTTTTACTATAATTGTATCATGTGTTAGATTTAAAGAAACAAATATCTCCGTGTTAATTTATAGAACACTACAAGAAGCACACTAATGGATTTAACTTATTAATGGAGTTATTTTTTAAGGTGGTACTACACCCCTGATAAATTTTGTGACTAATTTTGCATTCTTCTCAAAAAATAACTACACACTAGTAGCAAAAGTTATGTATATTATAGGGACAAGAAATCCAATTACTACACGGATATTTTAGTGATTCAAGACAAGTGGTTCATTATACAGCTATGTTAAGAAAGGATTTACATTCTAGCGGTACCCTATTATCATAAATTAACGTACCGCTTGTCTTGAGTCACTGAAATTCTAGTGTAGTACCAGGATTCCGTGCCCTATAATACACATAACTTTTGCTACCAATGTTTTATTATTTTTTGAGAAAAATACAAAAATAGTCAAATTTATCAAGGGGTATATAATACCACCTTAAGTTATCTATTTTTGTATGTAACATATGTAAGAATTGAATAGTACTGAAGGATGGGCAGTCTGAACATGATTGTAATTATAATATTGATCCGTCTAAATAAATGGGTTCATTTTTGAGTATGTTGTTGTTATTTTGAGAAATTATATGGCTTAATGTTACAGTTTTATGTGAAGAGGTATGTTACGATGATCTAGGGTGTTTTAGCAATGATCCCCCTTATGACCTGCTACCAGGCTTCCCGCCAGAGTCGCCAGACGTAGTCAACGTGAGGTTCTTCCTGTACACCCGATTGAACAGGTACAAAATAAACAAGGGAAGAGGCTTACGCATCATACACTGGAACATCAAATCTCATTACAATCTAGCGCACGAGTGGTTAGAACTCTCTCTGGGGTTCAAGTCCCCGCACAGGGAGGTATGTCCAGAATTTTTAATCTGGTCTATCTGCCTATGCATGCTCTGTTTCCACTTGTAATTTCATGTTTAATTGTGCGATGCGTGATTCTTATTTCCCCTGTATAGTATATCAATACATTAATAATAACGATTAAGCATCATTAATTTTTGCGCTAGTTTGCAATGTTTGAATGTTTCTATGTTCAAGTGTATGATGCGTAAGCCTCTTCCCTTGTTTGTATGATTATATTATGCTGGCGGGTAAGCATCATCTCGTACACTAGTTTGCAATGTGTTTTTGCACTGTTTACCCTGACTGCTCATATCCATAAGTACCAGACCTGAGCCATGTTATGTTTACACTTGTAATGTCATGTTTAATTGTGCTAGTGTGCGATGCGTGATTCTTCTTTCCCCTGTTGATCTCTTTACTCTGGTCTATCTGCCTATGCATGTTATGTTTACACTTGTAATTTCATGTTTAATTGTGCCAGTGTGCGATACGTGATTCTTCTTTCCCCTGTATATCAATACATTATTAATTAAATTAAGCTCAGTGGTAAGGGTGCTCGCCCCGCAAGGGAGAGGTCTGGGGTTCAAGTCCCCGCACAGGCAAGTATGTCCGGACTTGTAATTTCATGCTTAATTGTGCTAGTGATCGATGCGTGATTCTTCTTCCCCATGTATAGGTAGGTATAAAACAATTTTAAATCGATCTTGAGGATGGGGTGGGGGTGGGGGCAGAGTGTCCCTCTGAATAAAATGAAAGAGAAAAATGCCCTGGAAAAAATAGAGAGAAAGTCAGAAAAGTAAAAGAAAAAAGGGACAAGGAACCCACTTTCCACTAAATTCACCCCGAAAATGGGCCAAAATAGTGTAAAATGTCACATTATTGCGCGTTACCCGCATACCTTATCCGTAGACTCTAAATGCACAGTCTCTCTTATAAATAAAGTATATTCATATGTCCCACCGATAATACCGGGTCAAAATGATGCAACAGGAAGTGTATTTTCGTCTTTAAAATGCGTATGCCATTTATACATTAAATCTATATGTCACGTTGCTGAATTAACTCCGTACAACACATTAAGTGACCTATAGAAAAGAACAGTGAAGAATCATCTAAAAATGAGTGAGATCATCAACTTCAAGTGGTAAATGTGTACAACATCAACACGTGTAAAGCAACATGGAACTTAGAAAAACTCAGCACACTCGAAGTCATGAAACCACATAGGCTATAGTTTTTATTTTGGCAAGCTAATATTCAACCATTTGAAGTAATATAACTTGAACTGATATCACTTGAACTGATATCACTTTAACTGATATCACTTTAACTGATATCACTTAAAGTGGAAAGTTACATCAACATATCTATATCTGCTTAAATCCTCATACTTAATGTATTATATTACGTTGTTCAACTGTAACAGAGATCTATGGATGGAAGTTGACAGAAAAGAACCAGAAAGTTTAGCCACATCTCTATTTAACCCAGCCAGAAAGACATTGATATACATCCACGGCTGGAACAATGTTGGCTACAAGAGTTCATTTGCTGTGGATCTCACAAACGCCTTATTGGATGCGGTAGGTTACATAAGGTGGTCAGTGCCCTAGAACAGAAGCAGAAAGACTCACAAAAACACCAAAATCAATGATCATATATATTTTGTAATATTAATCTTTCAGCTCTTTGAACCTGTTAATAGAACGAAGTCTATTGACTGGTTAAATTATGTATGACCAATGATTCTTTTTTTTTTCACGGGCGTTTCCGATTTTTAAGGCTGTGGTCAACGTAATGAAATCAAAATGTAATTGCATCAAACGGTAAATATTCCTCTTTTACGCGAATCGAAACTGTCACTGCAAATTCCACCACGGCGTTATTCTCAATTTTTAAAAGTATTGAAGAATTTTGGTTTCATTTTTATGGACAGGATTTTAAGATATGACCTTGTGAAAAATTATAAGTTTCTTTTTAGCCCAGTTTATTAAAGATACCGTTTAATAGTTTGAACCTTAAACTTTAATTTCAAATGGAATCGGACCACTGAGAGATAACAGTGGAGGAGTGTCGACACCCTTATTAGCAACATATCCTTCTAACGCGTTATCTTGGAAGCGTATTTTGTCTTTCGCGTACGCCACTACGGTATGTGTTGTGGTCGACGAAATGGTTAAATAAACTCCCAGCAAATGTCTCATAGGCTATGGGCACTATACATGATGTTCTAATTTTAGAGTTTTCTCCCAAGATATTGCGCGTTTCATATTAAACATCTCTTCCTTCCTCTATATTTCAGGAGAATGCCAATGTTTTCATTATTGATTGGACAGGTGGGTCGGATGCCCCATACAATCAAGCTATCCAGAATGCTCGCATCACCGGGCGCGAAGTTGCTTATTTCATACAATTCCTTCATAATGAGACTGATATACCGTATTCACGTTTCCATCTAATGGGGTCGAGTTTAGGAGCTCACGCTAGTGGTTTTGTCGGGGAGAACCAACCAGGAATTGGCAGAATCAGTGGTAAGATTCAATAACTCTAGATCTATTGAGCCATAGACAGACTACGAAAGGGGGGTTGTTGCAATCCCTAATTTTCAAACGACATATACCATTATATTTGATACTAATGTATAGGCGAATCCAACGAGCCAAGTCATGGTCAGGATTTGGTCGGCCATTTTTGGGTCCCCGCAACACCAAAAAACCGCTTAAAAATCAATGTTAGATTCTTTTGTGTTGTAAACTGTCATCATTATTTTGCCTACGTGTAACACGGGTGATAGAATGCAGTTTAAAATACCCTCCAAGGCCGCATTATGTCACATTTTAGGTAAGATTGAGCCGACGGTGACCCAACTTTGGCAGCCATTAAGATATAGGAATGCGTGAAATTGGATTCGTCTATAGCTATTAGTCTTGACTATTCAGTGATACGAAAATAAGTACAAACAATCCCAAAATAAGTACAAACAATCCAATATAATGTCGCTATGATGTCATAATGTTGGTATCCCTTTCAAAATTGGGAAATTCTGGCTATGAACAAAAGTATAGGCAAAATTGTTTTTGGTTTTAAAATTCTACAAACATGCGAATTTTTACCAAATTTTTTCTAAATATAAATAAAAATAACTATGGAAACTCACAAAGAAGTACAAAGTCAATATCTCTTGAAATAATTGTGTAAGAGGGAAATGAAAATCATGGATTTTACTGCATAAATCTATGGTGGGCTTCACTCCCCTATGGTCATCTTTGATGGTTGATCCTACCCTTAGGTAAGGTGCTGGTGTAAACATTTTATCACTAAAATGAGTTCAAAGTATGAATCTACGATTAGCTTAAGTCGTTTGGGCGTAAAGACGTACTTTGTTATATTTTTTTATGACGGATGAAAACCGTTGGGTTAAGCTCCGACCTCGTGCATGGATATTGTGTGACAATAATTTTGTTAGCAAACGAGTTTCACATTGTCAATTTCAATTCCTGTTTGTAAGCTTTCGACCCTGCTGGCCCATTCTTCAGAGGACAGGATCCGGCCTTAAGACTGGATCAAACCGATGCAGAATTTGTAGACGTGATTCATACCGATGCTGAGAGTGCTTTAAGACTTGGGCTTGGAATGTTGCAGCCGGTAAGTTACGTCATTTGTATGTGCACATTTCTGTGTCCGTAAGTGGTATGCAATAATTATGTCCGACTCAATAGACATGGTAGATGATGAATAGGTTTCACAATTGAATGTATCAAATGCAGCCCATCGCCATTAAAAAGACCTTCCTGTCATTTCCATTCGGGTGGCTTCTGAGTTTCATTACGTCATGCCCCATTTGATAAATTGCATGAAAGATAATACTGATAGCTAGCTGATGAATCACCAAGTTAATTGACCTAAATGGTTGTGCATAATATTAGAAAATTTCACAAAGTTGTTGCTATATTGAGGGCGCTGTTTATTTAAGACTTAATGTACTTTTGAAATGAATGAATGGCGCACCCAGTGTTCACCAAATATAAAGTAGCTATATAAGAAGTTATAAGTAAATAAAATAATTACTAATATAAATTAAGAATTGTATTATAAATACCTCAGAAGTACCATGAAATCTTTTATTCATATTATAAAATTTTAATATCAATTTTGTTTGTTGTCCAGATGGGACATGCTGATTTCTACCCGAATGGAGGCAAAGAACAAGCAGGGTGTCCTAAGAATATTACTGACCACATCGGTAAGAAATGCTAATGAATGAATGAATGAATGAAAGAATGAATCAATCAATCAATCAATCAATCAATCTGTCAGTCAATCAACATTATCGAGGGTTGAAAACCAGAAAACCGTAACTCACCAAGGGGAACCTTTGTGAGTTAAGGCTTTCTGCAGTGGCGTCACAGGCGAATGAGGGGGTGGAAGCTCTATAGTCCGACGGTTCTTTAGTCCGACGGTTCTTTAGTCCGAAGGTTCTTTAATCCGATGGTTCTTTATTACGAAGGTTCTTTATTCCGACGGTTCTTTATTTCGAAGGTTCTATAGTCCGAATTAAAAAAAGGTTCCCTAATCCGAATATTAAAAGAGGTCCTTTAATCCGAATTTTAAAAACGGTTCTCTAGTCCGAATATGAAAATAGGCTCTATAGTCCGAATTTAAAAAAGGTTCTCTAGTCCGAATATAGAAATAGGTTCTCTAATCCGAATTTGAAAAAAGGTTCTCTTGTCCGAAATTGCAAAACGGTTCTATAGTCCGAAACGGATACCGTGTTCTTTAGTCCGAATTGGTAAACGGGTTCTATAGTCCGAATTTTATTTTTATCATTTTATTTGTTTCAGTGTCAAATCATCAATTGTTAAATACAAATCCGCTGCTGTTCAACATGGTTGGCGTCTCTGGATATTTTCTGTAGCGTACATTGACGTTCACCTTTATTCTGGTGATATTTTCTTCATTTTTATCCGTTTTACATTCCATTATAATATTATATATTAGTAATACTCTACGATGTATTCGGGCATTGTCGAGTTCAAATTTTCATAGAGCCTTCCCGCCATGTAAATGCTGCGGCTTTTTCATTTAAACAAATTTTAGTCATTTAAACAAACTAATTTACAGAATAGTTAAAGTATAGTTTTATCTTGCGATTTGGGGGGGGGGGGGATGCCCGGGGTGTAAACTGTTAAAAATGTACAGGTAGTCTTGTGATTAAATCATCATCATTTTCGACCCGTACTCTACCCTGAAAACCCGTTTCTGGCCATTTTTCAATCCGAGGGCCTGCTTTATTCAAAAATTGTGTTATGCAACTTTTTTGGCGATCCAAGTTCATGTGCAGGTCTCAAATATTTATTTAAGCTATAACGTGCCTCTTTTTTTCCACAGAAAGGCCAAAATATCTCTAAAAAGACTTTTGTTTTTACTGGAATCCATCTACATTACATCGTGATTTGGTGGTGTACGCCCGTTTATCTCGTTTACCATAAACTCTGCTTTAGTCTTCTGAAGCTAGAGGTTATGTTAATGTTTTAAAAATTCGGACTATAGAACATTTGTACTAATTCGGACTAAAGAACACGGTTTCAGTTTCGAAATATAGAACCGTTTAGCAATTTCGGACTAGAGAACCCTTTTTTGAATTCGGATTATAGAGCCTCTTTCTGTATTCGGACTATAGAACCCTTTTTAAAATTCGGACTATAGAGCCTATTTCTATATTCGGACTATAGAACCCTTTTTTAAATATCGGACTATAGAGACTATTTTCATATTCGGACTAGAGAACCGTTTTAAAAATTCGGACTACAGAACCTTCGAAATAAAGAATCGTCGGAATAAAGAACCTCTTTTTATTATTTTTTTCGGACTAGAGAACCTCTTTTAAGATTCGGAATAGCGAATGCTATGAACACGTGTTCGGACTAGCGAACCTTCGGACTAAAGGACTTTCGGATTATAGAACCTTCGGATTATAGAGCAGTCCCCGTATAGGGATACGTGGCCCCAGTCGATTTAGAAAATCCCATATCAGGAATATTGCCGGAAAATGGCTTGTGGGCCCAGTTAACATGGTTAATCGACAAGGCGTTCGACTATGGTGCGAGAGGTTGCGGATTCGAAGCCTGGCGGTACATAGTAGTATGCTTGAAATTCCCCTAGACAAGGAATTCACTGCTAATTGTCTCGTTCTAACCCGTACAAAACTCGGGGAGCTGATCCTGGTTGCGAAGTTTATTTATGGAATGTTTAGGGCGTGCATTCTTGAAGCAGCAAAGTCCTTGAGTTGTTGTTGTTCAATGGTCTATGGAATGATGTGGGGCCAAAGCGGTCAGCGACAACATGTAAAGTGTGCTGAGGCTTGTGGATCAACGTCTAGGCGTTGTGCCTGTGCGTAGCGCACTATAAATCAATGCGATATGTCCCCCCAATCATGGTCGGTACCATAGCCAACGCTCATAAGATGACTCACGCTACGCAACTGGCTTTCTGGTTCTCAACCCTCGATAAATAATGCTTTTGTAAGGACTAGTAACTCTTCAATAATTGACTTATTATATTCCCCGAGCTAAAAGTGGACTTTTCAACTGACAAATGTCAAGCTTGGGGTGTGTGGTACCCTATGGCCACACCCCTGCTTATGTTTATTTCTTTCTTTATTTTTTTCATGCAGATGACTTTTTTAGGACAAGTGGGTGCAGTCACAGCAGAGCGCCACTACTGTTCCTTGATAGTTTAGATCCTACTACGGGCTGTGAATTAACCAGCTACCCGTGCTCAAGCTGGGAAAACTTTCAAGCTGGTTTGTGCTCGGACTGTGGACGTCGTGGAGTGTGCCCTGTGATGGGATACTACGCAGAGAGATCACGAGCAAATGGGCTGCTCTACTTAGATACTGGCTCTGTTAGCCCATATTGCGTTCTAGATGAAGCGTAAAAATTACAACAGGTGTCCCTGAAAGGTCTGTATTGTCGGGAACTTTAATTGTTGGGTATTTTAAGGCCGGAACCAGCCAGAACTAAATAGTTGATATGGTTGCAGGATGAATTAGCTACACTGCAAATTGTCCAGAACACATGGAACGCGTTAATTAATGTAACGGGTTTTTAACACATGACACGTGTTCAACTTATTTAGAGAACACTAGTGTTAATGTAGAGAACACAGGTGTTACTACCTAAGAACACTAGTGTAACGTGTTCTAATCCTTTAAACACTGGTGTTCATAATTACTATCTATGAACACCTCGGACACATGAAAGAAATGTAACGGTTTTTTAACACATGACACGTGTTCAAACATTGATTTTCAGAATGCTGGTGTTCAACCTTTATTTATACATTTTCAAAATATCATTACTCGACAATAAACAAATGCATGGTAGTATAAACAAGATAATGGCGGTGTTCCGAAGAATTCCAATGAAATCCGAGAGTTTTCACCTAAGGCAAGCCCAAGGCTCGAACCCTCGCCGATCGTATCTCCCGGCCGACAGCGCAACGCCTTAACTGCTCGGCCATCTCGCCCTCTTGTGTCTCTCCGATGCTTGTTCATCGCTGTAAACAGATATACGGGCTCCGAGTCGCTCCCAAAGTTGCCCTGAATTTCATTCTTCCCTAAATCCTTCGAATTTACTCTCACTATCATCCCATTTGTCTTGAAAAAGACAGCTTGGAATAGCGTTTCCACGTTGCATCGCCATTGTTGTTGTTGTTACTTTTGTAAAGTTCTTACATTTTAAGAACAGTTTGATCAATATTTAAAAAGTTTTTGATACCAGATTTATTCCTGAACAATATCAGTTATTTAGTTGTGTTTGTATTGGGCATTAATAACACCTTAATTTTCCTCCTATATGTTTACCTTAATATACCCAAATGTTTAAGTTGCCGATAACACAGTTCTTTCAGTGACACCATGTACATCATCTGACACCATATAGGCTAATACAAATGGTTATACAAATTAGAGCTGGGTATGCATAAAATTCATATGATTGACTATTTTATTGTAGCCCATTTGAAAAAATGCTGCCTTATAATCACTGATAAATGCTATATTAAGTGGTAATTGTATTACATTTTGAGATTATTGTTTTGAAATGATAGGTTTTCTCTCATTATTTGACAAGTTGAAATATTATTACCAAACTTAATCCGAACAGCATCGAGTTTAGTAATTTTGCACTCGTCATTTCGGAAACTTCCAGCCTAGAGGGCGCACTGTATTATGCGGTTCAGTTTCAAGTTAAACTTTTGGCCGACTTTTTGGTCATTTGGGA
The DNA here is from genome assembly GCF_039555335.1 of Amphiura filiformis. NCBI lineage: Eukaryota > Metazoa > Echinodermata > Ophiuroidea > Amphilepidida > Amphiuridae > Amphiura > Amphiura filiformis. The sequence goes on from NC_092629.1 coordinate 15,365,396, forward strand.
TCTATATTTATATACTTTTACCTGGTTTGGCTTGCTTATAACTGTGAGAATGTAGAACATAATTACAAATTCTGCACGAAATTAGCAATATTTACATTGAAACCGTATAATAGAATATTGCTTAATCATATGGTTTTGGTACGATCTTATTCGTATTCGTCAATGTTAGATGAAATAATACCTATAGATTTGGGTAAATAAAATAAATCAAACGAGGGACTATTTTTTGGTGAGGAAAATGTTTTGATGAGTCGAAATTGTATACCTTTTCTCTAATTATTAAACAGTTCAGATGACATTTTATCAGCATGGCGTCGATTTTTATAACACTGATAAGTACATTTTACGCACCACTAAACCCTATACCAGGTTAGTATATGCGTGCAGGTCGCGTGGTATAAGGCTAGTACGTGCGTAAAATCCCCACCAATTATATTACAGGGTGTATACGTTGTCATCTTAGAGATCGTGATCGTATGCCCGTATTATAGCTATTCACTCTCCTGTGACGGAGGTTGGTTAACCAGTATTGAATATGAAATGAACTTCCAGACAAGCAGAAGATACAAAAAACTGTCCGTTTTTTACAATATTTTAAATAGACTCAGTATATTGAACATACAAAGGAAAGTCTATGTATTAATATAAACACAGCCAAATTAAAAAGTCGCCACTAGTTCCATCCCCATTTAATCAGAGTCTGATGAGTTTATGGCAAAATGATTTATAAATTTATAATAATTTTCTAAACACTTTCCTTCGAAGGTTGATACCAAATTTGATATCAAAAGTTTAATCATCGTGAGCATAGGAACTGTTGTTTGGAAATTCGTGCAACTACAAATAAGTAGTAAAAGCATTAATTAATTTACATTATGTATAAAGTCTTCTACGACGTATATTTATTAGACTTTTCAATTACAGGCCGGTATTCTCTGCTCAATGCAATTTTCAAAGATATTTATACAGAACATATAATGTTTATTTACATAATTCCCGTCAATGTTTATTTATATAATTCCCAGGGCCAGATTTACCATTGGGCCATATGGGCCCGGGCCCAGGACCCCCAAAATTTGGGAGCCCCCATTGTGGCTATGTGTATGTTTCTCTTTAGCCCGAAAACATTATGTTGTGGACCAAAATATGCTAAAATTGCAAAAGTGTGTGCGCTTCTCGTGCGCTGGCCTTTTCATAGCAAAATTCGTCGATTGTATTCCATAGTGGCGTATAGTGATTTATGGTAATATTTAGTCAAAATTAGCTAATTAATTAGTAATTAATTAATTAAATGTTGCGTATCGACCATACGCCACTATTTATACACATTTTATAATTATGAAATATCGGCAAAAATGAAAAACATTGTATGTCATAGTGGCGTACACCTCGCTACATGTCATAGTGACGTATCGGACCTATACGCCTCTATGGATTAAGCCGACAAAAAGTAACGCCACAGGGATTGCACGGCGATCGAGGTGGCGTAAGGTTAAAGGAAATCTCCGGGAATCACAACATTATTCCTTATATGTAAGAAAAATATTTATCAAGCATGAATCACGTGCTTGTATTTAAAACAAACTCATAGTGATCATAAAAACGAATAAAAACATCCGTCTCTCAACACGCGATATTCAAAATTCCCGGGCGCCGAAATTGTCGAGTGCAATGACGTCCCAGTAATACAATGAAGGCTGACGACAACTGAGCACAATCAACTATTACGTCTTTGCACTTAGACAATTTCGGGGCGGGAAGTTTGAATATCGCGTGTTGAGAGCCGATAGTTTTTATTTGTTTTTATGATCAATGTGAGCTTGTTTTAAATAAAACCATGTGATTCATGCTTGATAATTCTTTTTCTAACATATAAGGCTAATGTTATGATTGCCGGTTAGGGTATTGCGTTTTGCGTGTTTTCCATAGTGACGTATAGTTTTGTGCTCTTTGTTTTCAGTTTGCCAACAATATTATATATTTATTTCTTTTGAGAGATATATAAAAATAAAACATATTTAGTTTACTACAGAAATTTCACATCATTAACAAAATATAATGAATGTCTGATTTACACAACTCGATTTGAAATGGCATTTCTTCAAACCCGATTTTCTCGAGAAGTTGTTTATTCGCGGCGCCCCCACTTTACGCCACTATGGAATACAGCCGACGAATTCACCTTCATTTTGGACTGAATTGTCTGAAATTGAAATGTCCCATATAGTAAAATCGATCTTATAGTAGGTCCCCTATCTGTAAATGAAAACTTGGCTACTTGAGTGCACATGCCTTCTCACGGCGAGTTTGGGGACTCCGAAATTTGGCCTGGCCCAGGGCCCCAACAAGTTAAATCCGATAATTCCCGTTTATATATATAATTCCGTCGATCAGGCCACTGTTTTTCAATGTTAATCATTCTCAGCTACCTTTGCCTGAATCCACGAAATGAATTGGGACACGCGTGTATAAATTCCAGGAACATTTGGACGACCACATCCTTCTCCGGAACTAACTATACCTACAAGGTGCCACAGATCATCAGCCGTACTCTCACAAGCTAATGGACCTCCGCTGTCAGCCTAAATGTAAACATTCAAACAAAGAAAACAAACATTCTGATGAAAACACTTAAATAATACATAGATAATATTGGTGAGGTTTAAATGTTTGATTTATTTTTGCTTTTATAATATTTTAACCCTCTGTGTGTCGACTGCAGACGACAAGTTTTATTTGTTTTGTAATTAAACTGTTTCAGAATTGTACATTTTTATGACCATATTTAGAATCAGCATGAAAAATGCATTCAAACTAATACATACAAGCCTAGTATAGTTCTTGATATTTTGATATAATAACTCAAATATTTGACATTTTATGTTAAAGCATATTATGGCTGTATTTTCTTTCTTCATCTATCCCTAAAAATTAACCATGTGAGTAATCAATTCTTCGGAGACGACTTCAAGCCGTCGCGACGGTCTCGTTCACAAATTGCGTGTACAGGTAATCGCAGTCAGTCATTCGTAGTCAGTCAGACTGTCCCAATCGACCTCACTGTTATATACTGCGCACAAAAAGAGCTAAGGACACTCAACCTAAATTACTTAATAAAGTTACTGCAGTTACTGTCCGTTTTCCTATACACAATACACAGTGCTCTCACCATTGACGCGTGACCTCTACAAATGATGTATGTTGGAAGAATGGACACTTGCCTAGTTAACATCACTGTGTGAAAAATAACCAGCCAATATTTAATTTATTCTCCAAACTTATATTTTCTCTAACATGACCTAAAATTACAGCTAGGTTAGATGTTCAGAAATGGTCGCACTTTTGTAAAATATGAGTGAGGGCAAAGCATAGCTAGCTCATAGCTAGCCAACTCCCCGTGTTAATTGAATGGAGATTTGACCGAAAATATTGAGCTATATTGGTAACGGACCGCTCCGTTCTGAAGGATGCCACAAAAACGGTACAAGCTACATTTAAATTATTCTATGAAATTCTAGAAAATATAGTTTTGTAACATGTCCTAAATTTTTAGCTAATTTAGGTGTTTGGAGAGGGTCGCACTTTTGTGTTTTAGGAAGGATATGTAAACGACAGATAACACCAAAAATATGAAGAAATTATTTCCAAACCGTGTTAAGTCAACAATCATTATGTTGCTCATTTTCAAGAATGCTGGTTTACGAAAAGCACGCCATTGTCTCATTTCGTGAACAAAGGTACACATACCATTGTTTCCTTTCGTTTCCTTTATAATCGGTTACCCAACTGAAGCTATAATACCAGCTTTATTGCGATATCGCACATGTAAAACAGACACTTGTGCACAACCAGAGAAGATCCGATTTAATCAGTTGAGCTGTTTCAATGAGTGTTATCTTGGTTTCATAGCTTTTAATGGGGTTTAAGTCCTGCAAAGGTCGAGATGAATTCTACTGTTGACATGACTGCATCATGTCAATAGATTTTGTTCTGCGTATTTTGATTCGGTACCATGCGACTTTAATCGTCAAGTTATACCAATTTAAATTGTATGACAAATTTGGGATATTTCCTCTTTCAGAGTGATTCACATCGGTTATTGTAACAAGCTCATTACAGCGTGAAATATTAATAAACACTCGCCGTGCTCATAATTAGCGTGTTTCGAGAGAAAAGTCTATGTAAATGTTGTCACTTTGAAACGCTCTTTTTTCCTTATAATTCTCGCAATTCACAATACAATGCGCCGCCAACGGTTGCTCTTGCTAGTCCAATTTGTGACCTCCATGGTGGACATCGCCTTTTTAGCCACCGTTGGATTTTTACGAGATTGTGATAATAATAATGCTGAAAACAGCTCCACGATGGATTCCGTGTGATCAATAGATCAAAAATGGATCTACAACAATTACTGTAAACTGCTGTTTAAAGCACACGTGTAACTTAATTATATTGACATTTAAGCACACAATGATATGTTCCTGTGTTGTATTTGTATTACGTGGGCTTTGGATGTCGACATTTTCCCATTATGCACTGCGTATTTTGGCCTTTACCCAGCTACCGCTGGAGGCGCATCGTATTGTGAATCGGCCGAATCAGGTGGTGTATGACGTGCAGTCCCTAAATTCAGTAAATTTTCATCGTCAACCGTGTAATTGAATGGGATTATTTTGAAATTTTAAAACGCTTGAAATATCACAAACAAATAGGCCTATGTTGATAAATAATATAAATACAAGATAAAACCGTTGGGGTTCGATAATGAACCCCACAAAACTAACCGAGTATATGGAAAATGCCATACGGCCGGGCGGTTTCACGAGTTGCCGGCTCGATCATGTCATCCGCCGCCTGGGCCGAATATGATTGTTTAACTTGGGATATTTAAGTCACATCGTGCCAAATATGAAGCTATCGAAATACGCATAATATAATACACCTAATGTCGTGTTACAATGTGTTTTGGAATAGCATTACCTGACAAGTGTCAATCCCACCTTGCGCAGTTCCGGCAGCGCATATATGATTATCGGTTAGAGTGTCATCAATGGATTGACAAGATGACGACCCGATCAGGGGAAGATCGACCTCTTGTAAAATATCGGGATATTCTGCATCTGCAGCATCTAATGGAAGCAAAACAAATTAATCAATATTAATTTTTGATCAATTGGTCCGCAACATAATCTAAAAAAGTGAATACCCCTTTGTCAAAATCTGTACATCAAATTCGAAAAGAAACCCAATTGTGTTTGGAACATGATGCTTTATATTAGTCAAAAGCATGCAATGTGTCGATTGAGTGGAGTTTGGAGTTGCAGGCTAAATAGTGTAATTCAGTCATCGGCATAGTGCATTCACTTGGGGCCAATTTGATCTGATCGAACTGATAGGTCTGTCACATTACGATGGACTGGATCAACGTACATCACCGAATACAAAAATATTTTATTCGGTGGAAAAATCACCAGTCCGGCAGAAGATTCGGTGGGATTTTGGGTCCGATTCCCGTTCGTCTCACTATGCGTTGTGGCCGCTAATAATCCTGCAGGCGTCTTATATCCGATCGTTCAACATCCGACAAATGACCGGATTTGGGGGTCCGATTCCCGTTCGTTGCTCTATGCGTTGTGGCCGCTAATAATCCTGCAGGCGTCTTATATTCGATCGTTCAACGTCCGACAAATGACCGGATTTGGGGGTCAACGTCCGACAAATGTCCGGCTTTGGGGGTTCGATTCCCGTTCGTCTCTCTATGCGTTGTGGCCGCTAATAATCCTGCAGGCGTTTTATATTCAATCGTTCAACGTCCGACAAATGACCGGCGAATCCGTCGCATGTGGCACCAACAGGGACGTCCACCCTATCAGAAAAGTGGGGGAGGAGAGGGTGTTTGAGAGGGTTTTTGACCCCTTAGAGGCAGTGACGTAGCAAGCATTTTTTCAGAGGGTGAACAAAGTGGGGAAAGACAACTTTTAAGGTGGAAAACTTTGACGAAAATGGTCAAATATTGGCTAATAAGTAGAAAAGGGCTACAAATCTGATATATCAGGGCAACCAGCGTCCGGGGGCAATAGAGGTGAGAAACCTTTGGAGAATGAAGGCCCAATTGAAGCCATTTGTCATTTTTTGGATCAATTTTAGCACTATGGGTACTATTTTAGTTTGAAACAGCCGCAAATTGGTGAAACGAAAGCCTAATTGAAGCCATTGAAGAGTTTTCACCATTATTGTATAATATAAACAATTGTTTTAAAAATAACACGTGGGTGTCCATAGCAGAAGCAAAAAGGAAGACTTGTCCATTTTTCAAAATGAAGGTCCAATTGAAGCCATTTGCATGGGGACTGTAGGGCCTATTTACATTATTAGGTATAGGCCTATTGTGTAAAAATTTAGTTTTAAAAATGGAAAATTTGGAAAAAATTTTTGGTGCATCATTTTTACATTATTATTGCCTTAAACAAAAAACAAAGAAGGCCCGAACTGAGTTTGCAAAATTTAAAATGTTACACTGATCCATTGACACTTAGATATAAGACTTCAGACTCGTAATTTCAGGTAAAGCATGCATGGATTGATATGTTAAAGTCAGTAATAGACCTAAGTCCGTCTTAAATACTGACTTTGGTGACAAAATGTCACGGGCCCTACATATCGACGGGCCGGCAGTAATTTTCACAGGCTTTTGGGCCAAGGAACCACAATAATCACAGGCCTATACTTAGGCTTATTACTATCCTGGGCCTACTCAATAACGTACAATTTAACCTTTTCCATGTTTTCTCTTTTTTTTTTTTTCTTGTCAATCACTAAAACTGGTAGGAATTTGATATTGCGTCCTCTACCCTTCAGAAAGTGCCCCTCCCTCAATACTACTTACATGCATAGGCCTACTAAATTACGTGCAATTTAACTTTTTCTCTTCTCTCTCTCTTCAATTTTTCTCACTTTCTTTTCTTTTTTCTCTCCTTTCCCCCTTTTTTCTACTTGTCAGTCACTAAAGTACTGGGGGAAATATGATATTGCGTCACACACCCTTCAGAAAGCCCCCCCCCCCCCATGATCGATGCACATGTTCGCCATAGGCCTACATCCGGCACAAGCGCCTGCGAAACCTTGCAAACACCTGCGGTATATAAACGAACGAATAACGAACAAACCCAGGGTATATATACAGAACAGTACGAACACACATCGGACAACTTCCGAACATGTGTATTCTGGCACACTCCGTTTCAAGTTTTGTGCATGCACACAACTTGAAACGTATTGTCGACGGACTAAACAAACATCACCTAACACGAAACGCATTTGGCGGATAATAGCAGGACATATGAAGAACATAAAACGAACATTGACGAACACTAACGGATTTGCTAAAATAGCATCCGTTTCTTATGCGGAAGACCGATCCGGTGTAGTGTGACACTAAGACGGTCTGGGTCAACGTACATCACCGAATGCAAAAATATGCTATCCGGTGGTGAAGGCCTCACAGGAACGTATTTGCAACGAACACGGGCCGAGTGCAACGAACAAATAACGAACATGAACGAAAGGAGAGCGAACAAACTCCGGCAATATGTTTTGTGCATGCACCACACGAACACATCATCGGATAAATACCGAACATGTGTATTCGGTACTACTCCGTTTCAAGTTTTGTGCATGCACAAAACTTGCCGACGGACGTAACGAACATCACCTAACACGAAACGCATTTGGCGGATGATAGCAGGACATAAAAAGAACATAAAACGATCATTGACGAACAACAACGGATTTACTAAAATACCATCCGTATCTTGTACGGAAGACCTATACTGCCGGCCCGTCGATATGCAGGGCCCGTAATAGCCAGAGTATGCACAAGTGGACTACGGAGAAGTCTAATAAGACGCCTGCAGGATTATTAGCGGCCACAACGCATAGAGAGACGAATGGGAATCGGAGACCCAAATCCGATCATTTGTCGGACGTTGACCCCCAATTCCGGTCATTTGTCGGACGTTGAACGATCGGATATAAGACGCCTGCAGGATTCTTAGCGGCTACAACGCATAGAGAGACGAACGGGAATCGGACCCCAAATCCCACCGAATCTTCTGCCGGACTGGTGATTTTTCCACCGAATAAAATATTTTTGTATTCGGTGATGTACGTTGATCAAGTCCGTCGTAGTGTGACAGAGCTATAACCTTAGACGCCTAAGATGCAATCTTAGACGTCTAATAATTTCGCGGTAGACTTAAATCAACGAATGACAGGACCCGAAATCCCAAACAACCAAGATTTTTCTTAGACGTCCAAGATTGACCATTTGACCGTGACTAGTGATGGACGGTATCGCAAATTTGATCAAAACGTACGACGGACGCTGTAGAGATGCTCTCACTGGCGCCTGTTGTTGTTGGTCAGACCCTGATGATGCTGCAGGTTGTGTTGGCATGGTTGGCGGTCGTGCTATTTGGTCAAACTGATCTACTACCTGATACAAACATGGGGCGGCGATTAGCCATAATTCTGCCGGATTATAATGGCACTTCCCTGATAATAGTGAATAAAATATTCGAAACTTAGGCCTATATTACGGTGTACCATCTCCGCCAATTCCCCCTTTTTTTTAATTTATTCTCCGATTTTTTTTAATTTCCATTTTTTTTATTCAATTCCCCGATTTTTTTTAATTCCCCTTTTTTTGTATTCAATTCCCCGATTATTTTTTAATTCCGCTTTTTTATTTAATTCCCCGCTTTTTTTTTTATTTCCTTTTTATTATTCAATTCCCCGATTTTTTTTTTAATTTCCCTTTTTATTTATTTCCCCTTTTTTATTTCCCCCTTTTTTAAAATTCAATTCCACCATTTTTTTTAATCCTCCTTTGTAAAATATTAATATCTATTTTTTTCATTCATTTATTTATTCATATTTTTTTTCCAAAGTAGTTTATTCTTTTTGGAATAATTTCCCCTTTTTTCATTCCCCCCCTTTAAAAAAATATATTAACACAGTTAACATATTAAATAGTTTATCTATTTTGAAATATTTTCCCCTTTTTTCAATTCCCCTTTTTTAATGTTAACTTTTTTTTTCTTCAAATTAATTTATCCTTTTAAAAATATTAAATTTCCCCCTTTTTTAATTCCCCTTTTTTATCGCACAAAGCAGAATCTCGGCTGAGTTACAAAATACTGGTAGTTGTCCAAGAATCTGCTCGCTTCCCGCTACGTTTGCTGGTCTTCACGTGTTCCTTTGTGTGACTGAGAGACCGCATGGTCAGACCCACTGTGTAGAAGCACAGATATTGGAATATCTGTGGTAGAAGTTAATGGTCAGACCTGTGATTAAACACCACTGACCATGATAGCCTGAGTGTTAGGTAACAACCCAAAAGTTCGATGAAGCCCTGTAAACGAAAATCCTTTCGTTAGGGAGGGAGTGGGGTCAAAAAGTCCGATTACGTTTGTAAAGAAGTAGTTAAAACATCGGTCAAAGTTGATCTTTTTTTTAAAGGATTTCATAAATTATACATTGTAAAATTTTAGTATTTTCTGAATTACGATATTGACATTTTACAGTGGTTGCTTCAAAATGATTTCAACTAAATATAGAGTGCAGTACTCGCAAACTGCATTTTTTAAAAGCAGCTGTAAGCCTACCGCACTTTGATTCTTTTTTATTTGAAAATCCAGCAAGTCCTAATTTTTATGAAGAAAGATATTTCGAAATAAATGGAATTATTGTTTCTTACACGTGATCAATATCCTAGCAATGTCGCACCCCTCCACAACCCCATCGACCAAAGCGACGGCCATATGCCCAATGAATATGGGTTGGAATTTTCGATATTTGACACTTACGTTTAATAGAGGGGAGGGGGAGGGGGTTAGCCTTCTAACGAAAGGACTTTCGTTTATAGGGCTTCATCGACTTAGAGCCGTAGACTTATTTCAAGTCCCGGGACTAGTAAGAATATTTATGATCGATCACTGCGCATGGTATCTGTAATATGAGCTGCTAGAAGTCTTCTAAGGTGCTTTGTGAGCTAGGCGAGCTATCACATTGGTGATACCGTCCACCACTAAAATATCAATCTTAGACGTGTAAGAAATCTTAGGCGTGTAAAATCTTAGGCGTCTAAGATTCCATTGGTCAATAATTGAATACGCCTAAGATGATTGGTTGTTTAGGATTTCTGGTCCTGTGATTCGTTGATTTAAGTATACCGCGCAATTCTTAGACGCCTAAGATTGCATCTTAGACGCCTAAGAATGCATCTTAGACGTCTAAGGTTAGGCGTATTATCTTGGGCGTATTTTGAAGTTATCCGCCATCTATAACGCCGCAATAAAAACGTCTTTTGTCATCTTTTCTGACGTTTTCTGACTTATTTTCTCTTTCATAGATTATCTAATTACCTTTTAAAACAAAATGTTGTTTTTATAATTTTATTACCGATTTAACCCATTAAATCTCCGTTGTGCATGGTGATTGACAGCTGCATGTCGGCGGTACAAAAAGGTGATTACCAGACTATTATTACGTGGAGGGCGCTGCACAGCCGCCAACTGTCCTCTGACCTGCACTGTTTGTGACGCAGACTATTACACAGTTCTAGTACTCAGATTCGGTACAGGCAGTTGGTACAGAGTTTGATATGTTTTATATGACGTTGAATTTTTGCTGCAACTAGTTTTCGTTATATAATCCATTTCCAGTTATTTTAAACTCAGATTCAAAAACCAATCTCATGAAATGACCTACTTTTTAGGTAGAAAAAATACATACCGCTTGAAGCAGAAGACCCGGGTGGTTCAGAAAGGGCTCCCCAGCCTGTCGCTTTGCAGTTTTGGTACACCGATGTTTCTTGTTCAATAGTCGCCAGGCAGAGTGGCCTTACGTAGCTGGTAAACTCAATGGTCTCAGATAGATAAAGAAGACTTATGTCATATTCGAGATTATCACTTTGTGGGTCGTACATGTCATGGTTTATAATATCACGTATTCCAGTATCCTGGCTATTAGCTCCTGGATTGGTGAGATCTGTAAACCCGAAGACAACTGTAACTGGTACCTGTTCGACTTCAACTCTAAAAAAAGAAGTAAATTTCATTATTCATGTCTCTCAGTTGGCTTGGAGTTGAACCCGCGTACCTGTCTTTGTTTTTACGTCTTTTACATTCACGCTCCGGGCACTTGCCATGCACGCCTCACGCACACGCATTTCACACCATATTTGTTCTTTGTTTTCAGTTACCGCATCGCAGCTCATAATTGAAAATGGCCTAAACATCGTGCAGAAATGTTTGAATGAACTTAGGTGCACGAGACCGTATGCTAATTTTAAATACACATATACTGGTGACCAAAATTTAAACGAATGTTCAGCGGAAGTTTATTCCAGAGGACCGCAGCTCTATTATAATGAAAGGTTGTTCTACCAGTAAAAATATTCCACGCATGAACAATCAGGGTATTCAGAGTTTGACTATTTGTTTCAGACACTTGAAAGTAATTAGTGACTGATTATGCCATCTACAGTTATATTTTACCTAATTCAGGTCTTCCATTTTGCCACTGGAGTCCTGATGTCAGCATAGAGAAGCAATCGAGCAAGCTTGTCGAGCAAGCTTTTCAGAATGAGGAAAGACTATAACTACGAGGGGCGGTCAATAAGTTCGTAGAACAAGGAACCTGAAAGAGGACTAGCTAAATTCTTTCCATCTCACTTTTGAACATGGTCTTCCGACTGCTCCATGAGCCACTCATCAGTGAAGGCTCACGAGCATTGATCACCACCAACCCTGATACTATGAAGGTAGGACTTAAAATTCTAAAATGGGCTTCACTAACTAGAGGCCATGGCTGGACCACAATATGGTTGATTTAGTTAACTGGCCCCTCTGTCATGATTGGCAGCTTGACAAACTGGGAAAAGGGCACAGGGCACAATTCGAGAACAGCCCCATTCCTACCTCCAACCTTGTTTACTTGATGGCTTGCCTCAATTTTGCTATCAAAAAAATGATATATACCTATGATTGGACTTTCATTTGGCAAATGAATCGTTATCAAGACTCTCCCTGAATCTAAGAAAACAGCGATGAAGACCTTCCACTATGGTGACCGAGTGATGATCTTCTTATGGGTATGAGATCCAGGTGCTTCCACTGATTGGACTCATAATTCCATTGATTAATGTATATCTTATCACCTTTAGCCAAATATAGATTAAACTTATATCGGTCCTCGTTCTAAGTGTATGGAGGGTGTGGACCTGAATATGTCAACTGGTATCAATTTTGTGCATCAAGATTCGGGGACTCCCATATAGAAGACGCACTGGAATACCCAAATTATAATTGATTTATGTTGAAAACACTTTCATTAGATATGTCATATTTTGTCATCTTTCTTGTTCAGTTCTTTATTTATTATCGGTGCCACTCTACCAGCACGTATATCATTAGTGGTGACGTCAGCAAGTCTTTTGGACCGTGGATGATCTTCAAGGACGCTCATTCCATCCTGGAACATTTAGGACCACCAAGGACTTCATCACCATTTACAACAACTGTACATTGTTTAATTTCATTTGAGTTTTCATCGCCGTCGGGAGAAATTTCCATGATGACCATGTGTTCACTTCTGGTAGTACCTATGAATTCATGGAGATAGGCTTCCTCTCAAGAGTGTCCTGCCCATAAACAGTGATGCAAAAATATAATATTTTTGCGATAATATTTTGAGGAACAAGCTTTCAAATGAGACCAAATCTAATACCGTGTGACAAAGTAGCATACCTTGTTATACGAACCTTCAGACTGCCCCTCGTACTTACACACAATGTGCAGCTGTAACAGCCCAACGACTATTGATAAGCGTTACTCCGCACTGATGACCTGAGTCCGACTGCAGACTACCTATCCAGGGCCAGTGTCCAAGCTCCGCGTCGATGCCTCCTAAAATACGATTATTCAGCACAGGACGAGTTCCACACACACCGGTATTAAATATATCTGTGGATGTTTTTGAATAAGGGAACGAAGGACGGTTAACAATCGTTGGTCAAGAGAGTGGGATAGGAAGAGATGATAGAGTTAAGTACAAGGAATCGCACACTCTCAACTGTCCGTTTACTTTCTTAATGCGGTAAAATGCAGAGCCCTTCGTTATTATTAATACTATTTCAGCAATTTAGGTAGGGTAACTATTTCTTTTTGTAGGTAGGACTAACGAGAGCCAAGCCGGGAAGCCAAGTTTCGTTGCCCATGCAGTGAGACATACATGGTTTATTCGTTACTTTTGAAGCCCATGCAGTGAGACACACTCCCCATAATGCATGGTTCTCTCGTTATTGCTTCCCAAGTGTCGCCCTGTCGGCTTGCCTTACAATGGACAACACCTGATAAAAGCACATCTAATGAAAGACAGAGATAAAAAGACTTTATCGCGTCTGACGTCATCTGTCAATCAAACTCGAGCACGGTTTGTTAACAAGTATCGTGATGATGACTTGCTGAACGCGGCGGTATAACCGGGCGCCTTATTGTTTATTTTGCAGCTTCAAACATACAAACTATCTCAAAAGTTAGGTCTTTATAGTAGGAATCTTTTACTATTCCTTTTCTCAGATCGGCAACAGATAATTTGGCCTTCGTATTACGCGCCATTAATCAATCAATGATCGTAATAATTGACAGTGACGTCAGACGCGATAAAGTCTTTTTTTTTATCTCTGTCTTTCATTATACATCCGGTAATGGTTTACTTCTCTTCCTTATTATATGTAGTATGTAAATAAAATATCAGATACTTTTGGGGTGGATTACTAACGCCTTGGTACTTACCCAGTGGGCACACCTGACGTTGAAATCACGTTAAAATCACGTTGAAATTTCGAAATCAAAATCAATTTCGACGTTGAAATCAGGTTGAAATCACGTTGTATTTGCAAATGGATTTCAACTTGATGGACTTCAACATGATTTCAAGCTGATTTCAACCTAGAGGTTAGTTGAAAATCAGTAGCAGTATAACTATTAGAAATCACGTGATTTTGAATAGTTAAAAAAAGATAATGTCTATCTCTTTCAAACCAATTTTGGGCCAGACCTCTTTGTGTACAATTTGTCTGGTGGTGGATCTGCTATTGCTCCCGCACAACGAGTCTATTTACCTTCCCAGATTTTAAGCCATACCTATCCACACATGGTTGAAGGACACAAGAATTTGGCCGGAATGTGACTCGAACCCACAACTTTATAATCATCAGTTAAGCGTTAATCCACCGTACTCCCTAATTCTCTTTAATAGTTTTAAAGACTGGCTTAAGTATGCCAAGGGGCAAGGCACAACATCAAATTTGGTCCTATAGCGCTATCGGTGGCCCAACAGTATACCGATCGCTCTTTACCGTACCGTATTTAAATAAAATATGAGAACACTATGCAAATGACAATTATTATGTTTGATGCAATTTATTACATCATCATGGTAAGAGAAAGAGTCATCGGTATCAAACCGGGCACCGAGAATCGCAACCTTTTCACTGTCTGTTTACTCCCAAAGAAAACGGTAGTATCGGCTAGTAATATATTAAAGCAGTTACTGCCTTTTACCAGAAAGAGCAGTAACTGTGTACTTACCACCCTCTACCACTGGCGGAGACGTAGTTTGTGGTTGTGGTGTTGGCGTTGTAGGACGTTGTGGTGCTTGGGTTGTTTGAGGTTGAGGTGCTTGAGTCACAGGCAGTGGCAATGGTGGCTGAGTAATTGGCGGAGCAAACGTCGGTACTGGTGCCCTGGTTGTGCCTTGACTGGTTGTACCAGTATTTCTGGAGCCTATACAACCACAAATTAGACGAGATCAAGTGTATTTATGTATTTTTATTTGTTTTGCCCACTTAATATTACAAAGTTGATTCCTTCACCTCTGTGGGGTATAAAGGTCAAGGTTACAATGTTACCCAATTTCAGAATGGCAGCATTCCGTGGCGCAAAACATGAAGTTTAGACAAATGAATATTACTTGATATTCTCTTTCACAATAATAGATGATGTATTTTTGAACACGAAACATGTACAATATAGTCGAAAAACATTATTTAAACACCCGTTGATGTGCATTAATTCACGGCAAATCAACTATACTCTAATCAGTTGGTAATGTCGTACACACAGCGCAGGGCGCAGCACCTGCGCGAACTGCGATTTGCGTATTCAGTGACTGTCGCGCGCTTTGGTGAATTTACGCGGGCGTAAGTTGTGACTATATTGACTCTCGCAGTAACAAAAACAGAATAATTCTTGCCTATTACAAGCAGATCATAGCATAACTCATATAAAGTCATCAACAACTGAATTTGAAATCGATGGTGGTTCAGGTCTGGTCGGGATTCGTCACCAATTCTGTCAGTAACATTATAATGTTTCAATTAAATCTTACCTAGTACTGTAGCAAGCACTGCTCCGACAACTAATATCAAGAACAAAATACCAAGCACAGATGCTAATATACACAGAAGATTACGGCGTGACGTTAGCGGGTTTACCGGTCGAGGCCCGTACGAAGCCGAAGTTGGGGGTGTCTGAGCACCGTAGAATCCCTGGTTAACATATGCTCCGGCAGACCTAGGAACTACGGTGCTCCTAGGATAGTAGGAACTTCCAACATAATTCCCAGAAAGGTTGTATACTCTCTGAAAATACAAGAAACAAAATAACACTACGGTATGCAAGAACAGTTGCTAACATTTCAACTACTAAATATAGCCCTATCTTGGTCATTGCGTTATGTAATACGCATGCATCAATTATGTAACTATGTACAAAATATTATTTAGGGATTCAATCATGTTTTACCGTTGTTCATCACCCTTTAACAACAATGCGTCCGCATCGTCTGCGTGGCTTACTTCGCGAGGACAGCTGCCGAGTCATGTAAACCACGCAGACGCGCCGGACGAGAGTTGTTAAACGGTGGTGAAAAATGGTGAAACATGATTATTAAACAACGAAAACAAGCTAACGAACGTCAAATTCATATGAAAATTTCCCGAGGAATGTCACGTTTCAGCTCTGGTTCAGTTTAGTCATTGCCACTCAATATTAAAATTTCAGTGATTTCTCAGTTGATATCAGCAATACAACTACATGATAAAATGGCAATGTTTAGCCGCTTCCTCCGAAATAATTAGTTAATGTAAGCGTATATAAACGCACACAAGTTCCAGGAATGGCAAATTATTACGCAATAACGCGTATGCTCGCTTACGTTAATTTGCGTTCGCGTATCAACTGCTGTAAAAAGGTGGATTCATCACGGATTAACAACAGGTGCCTTCTGTACAAAGGTATAGATAGAGTTGTTTAATACAATAAAATGTTGAACTTACTGGTTGTGGTCTTCTTCCGTAGTTATATGCCATCATTCAAACCCACCTATCTACTCAAACATATATATTATGTAAATATTGATGTCTTACAAGCATGCAACACTAATTTTACACCATCTTCGTAAATTTCTATTTTTTTTATCACCAACAATGTTATTCAATGATATTTTTATATTGAGTCGCCTGTTTCCCGAGCATTGCAACGGCAAAATGTGGCAACACATGACAAGAAATGCGCCCAATCATTAAAACTATAAGTTATAATTAGTGTTCAAGACTACGTTTATCTTTAAGAGGCGCTTCCATAGTACCAGCATTCTGTAGGACAACATCACCAACTGTGACTTTACTGAAACCATTTGTTTTGATAGACAAACGTGTTTCCTTGAAACATAGCAGTTGGTGTAATGGGCCCAATGGGGCGTTTTATGAACAGTATCGGCAAAAGTTGTCATGTAAACTTGAACTTTGTGTAAATTGCGAGTTACGCCTCACAATCGTTACTTCTTCTCATTCATACAGATCAGGTTCATTGAGTCATGATAAAGCACATCAAATAAATGGTACACCTGAATTCATCTGCGCATTCACTTAGGTCAACTTTAAATATTATGTTCTGTTGTGTTATGTGCAGTCACTGGGCAAATTTGTGCGAAAGATACATGTTACCTACCCTAGCGAATATATCGTACACTTCCCACAATGCATTTCTTTCATATACTGATTTGTTATCTACAGCCTGTCTCAAAAAAGTTTGTTAGTATTACTCTTCTTAGCTCTCAAATGCCGTTGTAATGCTTGTTTCAATCTCGAGATATGTTTAGTAAACAAAGAATGGGTAAAATCACAATTGCGCCACTTTTACTAGGGAAGAGGGCTGTGCATGTAAATCAATGATCATGATGATACCATCAAGTTTATCTAGAGTTCCTTCGTGAAATCAAAAGAATGCATCGATTACACAATAAAACAAAATAGTTTTTACTATTTTTTACTGTTTTTTCATGATACAGGTATTATTTTTTCCAAAAGACAAACAAATATTGCACAATCTGTTGTCAAATTAAATCATGTCAACGAAATATTGCACATACGTTTGAAGTACAAATTATAATATTTCCGAGTGTGCAGCAGCTGTATCCGACATTGTTTGAAATCAACAGTTTTAACTTTAAGTCCATTTTACAGTTTGTCTTTAGCATCATTGTTCTTGTATATGGGTCACTCAGAGCCCCCTTCCTTCTATGTGACCGCCGCTTATAGCAATGCATTTTGCTGCCATCGTCTTCAATACATTTACATACTGAGCAATTGTTACATAATCACTTCTCATCCTACAAATGAATGTTCTTTTATTAATGTACTGTACAGGTATTTTGATATTTGAAAGTTAGGACTGTTCCCTTGACGTTGATGTAAGGATCATGTCATCATGAAACATCTGTCGATAGTGACACAAGTACCTTAATGGACAGAGTACATGTAGATCTTGCAAAGCATGTTTACATGAAAACAATGGGAACCTGTACAAAATATTAAATAGGGGGTAGTTCATTGGTAGATCACCAGCGCGGTCGTCTTCGGAGTCTAATTTCACCCTTCTTTAGATGAGCACTCCTGGTGTAGTTCTCTCTTGGAAGATGACAAAATTGGAAAAATCACAGCTTGTTACACTAACAAGTGCCACACCGTTGCAACGGTCCACCCTGGGAAAGTGTCGTTGGGGAATAGTCGTTGGCAAAACATCAACATTGTCACCATCGAAACCCATTTTCCTAGTATAGTGTGCACTTCATTGGCTGTAATGAAGTGATGCATCATGTTGCAAAGGATTCTGGGAAGATATATTCTCTTGATCTACCAAGTACAAACGCATATCCAAAACTGTGATTTGTTTTACTTCAACAAAAAGAAATTCTAACCAGTTTACTTACGCTCAAAGTAACAACGCAGTATTTACAACTATTTAACCCAATCGTATTCCAATACCCCAAGATCACACCGGCTGGGTGTTTCGCCCTCCATGAGAAGGGATGGATAACTGACATGGAACACCCTACTAAAGGCCCCTCAGAGTGTTAAGGTTATTTAATAAGACCAATCTGGTCAAAAAGTGACCAGTAGAAATATGAAATTTCGAGACTGAAAATCACACTGAAACCTCTAAGACTGATTTAGTAAGTAAATTTAATAAATGTTCAGAGTTGTGTGCCGTACGTCGAGTGTGTAAATGGGTAAATAATCACGCTGATTGCCAGATCAACTATCATGGTAACAAGACGATTGACCTGTTGTCATCAAACGCGTAGAAAGGCTGGAGACTTCGTCTGTTTTACGCGCTCGGTAATCACCATAGCGTACCCGAAACGGCTTTTATCATACAGACAGAAGGTAAATTAATACAAAGTAAGAGAACAAACCAAAAGATCGATGACGTCCTTTAAATGTAACTGGTTTCGTTTCTCAGCCGACCCCCTCCCTCCCTGCCAGAAACGTAATAATAAAATTTTGAAAATTTTGACATAATAATAATAATGACACATTTTTTCAGACCGATGTTTTTGTACAACAAACGTAATCGAGTATTTTTACCCCCTCCCCCCCCCCCATACGAAACCAGTTACGTTTATATAGGACGTCATCGATCTTTTGGTTTGTTCCTAAACTGAAACAATCCATTGATGAAATCCATTGATCAAGAGAAAAGATTAATATTTTGGAGATGGCATTATCACGTGACACGATGGTTATTGCCTTTTCTTGGCATATATTAAGGGCTCGGATGCGACGTTTCACGTAATCAGACTTGCGAGAGGCGTTTGAGGCAAGCATTTATTTGTCCAGTTTGACTTGCCTTTGTGAGTCAACGAAGCATGTTTGTAAGGATAAGAAAGAACTACCAGTGTGTAGAGGCGTAGTGTAAAATTTACACAAAGTTCAAGTTTACAAAACATCTTTTACCAACGCTATTCATAAAACGCCACATTGGGCTCTTTTACATCGACTGTTGCTTAATTGTACAATACGTTTGGTCTAACAAACGTAATGGTTTATGTAAAATA
Source organism: Amphiura filiformis (assembly GCF_039555335.1). NCBI lineage: Eukaryota > Metazoa > Echinodermata > Ophiuroidea > Amphilepidida > Amphiuridae > Amphiura > Amphiura filiformis. The sequence continues at coordinate 15,384,860 of NC_092629.1, forward strand.
TTTGTCGGTGCTTACTGCTATTTGTCGAACGGAATATTCCAACATTACAGAAGCCGCGTTTGAAGGGTACACGACGTATTGTTGGTCGAAGCAGCAAAAAAAAATTGATTTTCATTATTTAAATCAATATATTATTTAAAAATAATACTTTGATGTTTTTCAAAAGTTCATTCTACAAATCGGATACTTTGAAAGCGTTTTTGCTTTATTGTTAATGAGTTATGTACGTTTTACAAAATTGTTGTTGTTTCATCCCTTTTTACAACATAACTCAAGAACCTACAAAATTATATCTGTGATATTTAAATTTTTCTACACGCCTGCTATAAAATGATCAATGCATTTTTTGCCAAAGCTCTCTACCATTCGCAAGATGCTGTGAACTACCAAATCGCAATAGTTTAAAATAGTTGCTAACCTTAAGATAAAACGAGGTTGTGGGCGCATTTGTTGTTATGGGTTGTCATGTTATGGTAGTGGAATCTTCTGGCAATACTGCACTCAATATTATTCAACTTTTAAATAAAAAAAAAAAAAGAATTCCATCGGTGTGGTGAAAGGAATACTGTAAGCTTATGAAACTTCATTATACATTATTGTTTGAGTAAATGGATGGGTTTGAATGATGGCATATAACTACGGGAGAAGACAACAACCAGTAAGTTTATGGACGTATTGTACGATATTTTGTACTTAAGGTTAGCCATTTTTTTAACTGTTGTGATTTGGTAGTTCACAGCATCTTGCGAATGGTAGTGGTCTTTGGCAAAATTGCAATAATCAATAATCATTTCATAGCGACTGTGAAGAATTCAAATATTACAGATATTCTTTTGTAGGTGCTGTGGTTCTTGAGTTATGTTGTAAAGAGCGCTGAAATAACAACACTTTTTTGAAACGTACATATTACTCATTAACAACAATAAATCAAGCAAGTTTTCAAAGTATATGATTCAGTACAATGAACTTTTGTAAAACATTAAGTGTTATTGTTCAATAATATATTGATTTAGATAATGAAAATCGATATTTTGGCTGCTTCGACCAACAATACCGCGTCTACCCTTAATTACAGAATTACTGCATGGAAACGTAACATTTCACAGAACGCAATAGCATCGTTATTGGCTTTATCTAGTAATAGTCAAGTTCATTATTTGATTATATTAAGCATAAGGTCAGTTCATATTCTTTAAAGACATGTGAGATTTGCATAAAAATAGATTCCTATTAAGTTAGTTTTCACTGATAGCTACTGATTAAATGTGGTTAAACGAAGAAACTTGCTATTTCATTCTAGCCCCTACAATGTGTGTATCGATCCTATTATAATCATGAATATTGGCGGAGCCTCACGCAGCTGGGATGTACAAACAGGACGTAAGACGAATAGCGATATGCACACCGTTCATACGTGAACACGAATATCGATAAGCATTCAATGATTCAATGATACACCACGGTTGTTTGATGTGATCATTTATTAAACTTTCTAACAAAACTTTATAATAATGTTCATTAGACCTGAGTAATACAATACCAACAACTGTCACACTAATATTTACATATATTTTAAGCTATTTTTAACATTTCGTCATCAGTGTTTACTTTTTCTTAAAAATGACGTAGTTTTACATGCCATCAAACAATCGTGGCACACGCACACGATGTGTTTAGCCAACACTCGATCGGTGAAAGCGGAATAAAACCGGAGATCTCCGGATTTAATATAAAAACTTACATTTTACTGTGATGAAAGTACTTCAGACTTAGTATTTCATGTGGTATTTTAGTACACTTGAGTGTATAGTAAATTAATACCATTATTTACTATTAGTAATACAGCTAACCCCGACTAATCTAAAAAAAATGTGTTTTGGTATACAATGTTATTTTTTTACTATCAGATAAAGTCCCCTTTTAATTTAGAGGTAAACAGGTTTGTTTTTTATACTTTGTGTTAAACATCCTTTGGCTTATATAATTATTTGAGTAGAAAAATATAGGGAACCGCATGCATGACGTAATATCAGCCCTGCAAAATTGTACTTCTTCTATCCGGTGTTGTTGTTTCTATCTAAATGTTGTTTCATGTTCTTTCAGATAGTATACAACCTTTCCGGGAATCATGTTAGAAGTTCCTACTATCCTAGGAGCACCGGAGCTCACAGGGCCCCCGAAGGACACGTTAACCAGGGATTCCACGGTACTCAGACATCCAGAACTTCTGCTTCGTACGGACCACGACCTGTGACCCCACTTAAGTCACGTCGAAATCTACTTCTGTGTACAATGGTATCCGTGATTGGTGTTTTAGCGTTGATATTAGTTGTCGGAGCAGTGATTGCGATAGTACTAGGTAAATTTTATTTGATACAAGAATATAACTTGGTTAAGAATCATATCTTGTTGTTTCTAGAATTGGTGATGATACAATAATAATAATAATAATAATAATAATAATAATAATAATAATAATAATAATAATAATAATAATAATAATAATAATAATAATAATAATAAAAATAAGATGTGCCATAGGAAAAAAAGCAGGTGCATTTAAATCGTTTGTTATTTTTAATTACCAACATCCAACTTGATGGCATCGTTTACTAGGCACCAGAAATACTAATACAACCAGTCAAGGCACAACCAGGGCTCCAGTACCAACGATTGCTCCACAATCAACTCTGCCACCTCAGCCACCGCCTACGACTCAAGCACCCCGACCTCAAACAACTCAACAAGCACAGCCGACAACACCACAAATACCACCTCAGCCACCGCATACGACTCAATCACCCCGACCTCAAACAACTCAACAACCACAGCGTCCGGCCTCACAAACACCACAACCACTAATAACGACACCGCCAGTGGTGGAAGGTGGTAAGTACACTGCCCTCTCAAGTAAAATGCAGCATCTGCTTATTTCATTACCAGCATGTACTGAATGCAATATGAAATATGAAATATGAATGAATGATTGAATGAATGATAATGGATGAAATTTAAATATTTTCTCAAAATATCAAGAGGTGTCTCAAGAACCGTTGAACCAATACTAGGCTTGTTTGTACTCATTTTAATGCATTTTTCATGCTGATAAACTGCAGTCGACACCTGCGTGGAGACGGTTAGGAAAGTCAACGGGGAGTTGAGAGGGTGAGATTCCTTGTGCCTCTATTACCTCTTCCTCTGCCCTATCTTGACCAATGCTATATTAACCGAGTCCTGTGTTCCTTATTTTAAACATCCACAGATATATTTAATACGGGTATATGCGGAACTCGTCCCGTTCTAAATAATCGCATTTTAGGAGGCACCGACGCAGAACTTGGACACGGGCCCTGGATAGGTAGTCTGCAGACGGACTCAAGTCATGGCTGCGGAGTAACGCTTATCAATAGTCGTTGGGCTGTTACAGCTGCACATTGTATGTAAGTAGTGCCACACATTTATACACTGACCCTAACAAGGACCATGGTTTTTTTGCTATCGGAAGGCAGAGAAGGAACGAAAAAAAGAGAGAAGATGAACACAGATTTCACTTGGTACCTTCGAGAATTGAACCTGGGTCCCCTCAGATGCCACGCACACGATCACCGACCTCATGCCACGGGAGTTACGCTGGACCGGTCAGCGATTTGGTGGGTATATATGACTTAGGGTGATTGCGCAATGGCATCATGTGGCATGCATGCACGCGCAGTGGTTTTCCTTGTAAGAGTTGGTAATATTTTATATCCTTAGGGTTATTACATAGGCCTTACAATGGAAAATACGTGTTAATTAACAGTGCTTTGACAATGGGTCTTTTTTTAGTGTTCATTTAGTGTTCCTATTATAACGTCGATGCCGAAAACAGTAGCCTAATTATTTCCCGTTTGTTGGAATTAAAATTCTTTGATAAAAGGGTGACACAGAAGTATTGAGGAGCTAAAAATTACCTTTACCTACACCATTATCTATACCTGCACATGCAATCTTGTTTGCACAGATTCAGTGTTTTGAACTTGCTTTACCCGGTATTGGATTTCGCATCTAATTTCATGCTGTTAAAAGACCCTCATCAAAAACGCCCATGTATGGTCATATTTCATTGTCACTCCAGGTAAAAGAGCAGACATTTTGTCTTTCGCATACTTTTTATTCCACAAAAATCGCACTTATGGTTCCCAAGAAATTGCAACTTGAAGTGATGCATCTTGCACGTTCAAATGTATTATTTTTGTATGTTATTGTTTTCAAGCAGTGATATTTATTATGTATTTTATTGTTTTTCAAATGATGATTTTTAACTTGTGGATCAAGGTCTAGGCGTTGTGCCTGTGCGTAGCACACTATAAATCACTGTACTGCGCTTTTTAAACCTTCAAAATAGTCAGTGGACCCACATTTTAATAAATTTCAACGAAATTTGGACAGAATGTACGTCAGGTCATTTGTCAAAAAATGTTGGTGTCAGATTTCCTGATTTTGCCTCCCCCCTTTTTTTTTATCTTGGGCCTTTTTGTCCCCCCAAAATGCTTTTTTTTAATGTTTTGGAACTTTTTGCAATTTTTGATCAAAATAAAGGTTAAAAAAAAACTGACTCCGACATTTTTTTAATATGACTTTTCTCTTTCATCTAAAATAAAAACCAAGTTCCTAGCTCATTTCCCTGGGTCCATAAACTAATGTGAAATTTGACACCTTCAAATCCATGATGGCGGCCAATCAAATATGCAAATTAGGTAAAAATCATTGTTTTCCCTTTTAATGAGCAAAGGTCCTACAGACCAAATTTGGTAATCATAGCACCTTTATTAAAGAAAAAGTGATTTTGATGAGGGTCTTCCCTTAAACCTGGCTCAGGCTCCGATACCTGTATGATGACCCGTAAGATATTCCACTAGCTCGCTTCTCTTGTGTTTAATTCGAGGTCCGCCAGCAGGACAAATAACTGGAGGTTATGGTGTCCAGCGTACGCTAGTTACTCGGGTTCGATTCCCGGCGAGTTCACTTTTGAAGTTTTTTCTCCTTCTTTATAATACCTGTAAAGGTTTTAAAATGTTATCATAATTGTTTCGTGCACCTCAAACAATTTCGCACATTTATTCACGATATATATGCATGTCAAGTGTGAGCTGCGATCGGAGTACCTGAAAACAATCAAAGGAAAAATTGTTGCGTAAAATGTGTTATCGAGAGGAGTGCATGGTAAAATTGCACCCCGAGTGTGAATGTAAAAGACGCAAAAACAAAGACAGGTACGCGGATGCAAGTAATGGAGTACTGAGAGTCATGAAGAATGAACTTTACTTTTTTTAGAGTTGATGACGACCAGGTACCAGATACAGTTGTTTTCGGGTTTACAGATCTCACCAATCCAGGTTCTAGTAGCCAAGAAACTGGAATACTTGCTATGATAAACCATGACATGTACGACCCACAAAGTGCAAATGCCGAATATGATATAAGTCTTCTTTACCTATCTGAGACCATTGAGTTTACCAGCTACGTAAGACCACTCTGCCTGGCGACTCTTGAACAAGAAACATCGGTATACCAAAACTGCAAAGCGATTGGCTGGGGAGCTCTTTCTGAACCAACTTATTCTTCATCCGCAGGTATCTTTATGTATATATATTTAAATATATTATCAAGTATGCGCCATCTAAGGAAATTGGTTTACCAATAAATTATGATCTTTGTGTTCCCGTTCTTGAGTCCTTTGATGTAGCTAAGCTGTTTCAATCAATGGACTGCAGCTTTTAATCATCTATTTTGGTCCGTTTTGAGCGTTGATATATTGGAAAATGTTGCCCATCAATGTTCATGAAGTCGTGTTTTTGTTCATACATTAGGCTTATCGAACTGTATCGTCATGTTTTGCGTATTCATTCATTTAATTAAAATTAGCCGCATAAACCGTATGTGTACTTGCGACCACATTGAGGCAACTCAAGCTTGGGCTGTGTAAAGAACAATTGTACCATTTTTTCAGCTATATTGTAGTGCGCTTACACATGACTTTGTTGTGGCCACTTATACCATAGATAATCTATGCTTATACTCGCTTGATGTGTAAAGCGTTTGCTGTCGGGTCAGTATGTCTATATATTAAAAAGCGGAACCCTGTTCGAAACAATGGTACCACTTTTCGGTATGAAAAGGAAAAAACGTTACGTAATCTACTGCCTCTTCATGTTTATACATAAACATTTCGACCTTAAATTTAATGCACATGTTTTTAGTGCTGATCCTCCAAAATATATTTACTCTTCTATGCGCACAACGTTTATCGAACATCGTTACTGCGCATTGCAAGTCGGCGTGACGTCAAATAACGACATCTCAGGTGTACTCGCGAAGGCTTGGGATTTACCGAAAAGGTCAATTTATTTATTTTGCTTCCATTCATTAGATCCTGCTGAATATCCCGATATTTTACAAGAGGTCGATCTTCCCCTGATCGGTTCGTCTTCTTGTCAATCCATTGATGACACTCTAACTGATAACCATATATGTGCTGCCGCAACTACTCAAGGGGGATTCGATACTTGTCAGGTAATGCTGTACCAAAATACATTGCGACATGACATTTGTGACGTGCCATGTTAAAAGGAGACACTTTAAGGCAGGTTATCAATTTTTAAGTTTTTACATATCTTAAATATAGAATTATTTTGCTCCCCAATGACATCGGACATTCCTAAGCGAAGATATTGAGTTCATAACTTACGGTATATTATAATTAGAAATTGAGATATCGGCCTTTGAAAATATTATTGACAATGCTGAGAGTAGGAATTACCTTGAAAAATGTCTCAAAATATACAAAATACCACTTATATTCCGTTCTGAAACTATCAGACAATATTTTAAACATTAATAACATCAAAAATTCGCATCAAACCGAAATTGTGAAAAAATCACCCGGGCAGATTTTTGGCTATTTCTCTATTTACGATCCTGCCCAAAAGTGTCTCCTTTTGACATGGTACGTCACATTTGTTCATTCATTCGTTCTCACTCTTGTCTCTCTTCATTCCATTAGGACATGAATTTGGAGAAAACCTTCTGTTAATAAAATACTATGCTGAGCCACCAGCCTGGGTGACTCACGCTCCAGTAATTTCAGATGATTGAGCTCAGTAATACATCAAAGAATGTCTTCCAATTCATGAAAACAAATAGATAATCAGCTTATCGGATTAAAAGCTTAGAGGAAGGTCTTGCTGCTCAGCGAGTGTTTGTAATTTATTATCAGAAGGTTTTCTCCAAATTCATTCTCTAATGGTACCGTGAAGGATAATTAACATCCCCCACGTAATGTCGTTATGATGTCATAAAGTCGATGCGCCTTCACGAAATTGGAAAATCATAGATATAGGCCTACACTAAATTATTGGCCAAATTTAATTTTCGGCTAAAATTCTACGAACATGCAATTTACACCAGATATTTATAAAAGGTATAAGATATAAAAGGAAATTCTTATTTTAATCAACAAGTTAAGAATATGTATTCCTAGGACTTACACATGGACTCGGTGTTTCAAATGGTTGGAGTTACGATCACTAAAGGAAGCGTAAAGGATAGTTGTACAATTATGATTTCGGTATTGATATGAGCGCTAATTAATAACCCCATGATGGATAAAAAACCTTAATGCTCTTGTGTGCTAGCCATAGGCTTCAACATAAAGAGTCCATGTTTGGAGACATTTTCTCAAAATATCAAGAGCTATCTTAAGGTCCACTGAACCAATACTAGGCGTGTTTGTACTCTTTGTAGTAAATTTTCATGCTGATTCTAAATATCGTCATGAAAATGTACAATTTTGAAATTTTGGAATAAAAAAACCAACTGTGAAACTTGTCGTCTGTAGTCGACACCCTGTGAGAATTATGTCCCCTCTGCCCCCTGAGGGAGGCCTTTTTATGACAATTTACACCCTGGAAATTTATCTTTTCCCCTTGCACCCCCTGAAAAAGTCATCACCTTCGTAGGCCGAGGTTTAAAGTATACCTATAAAGTTTCTGGTGTTTCTATACTTATTTTAAATTTCTTTGTTTGAATGTTTGCTTTTAGGGTGATAGCGGTGGTCCATTAGCCTGTGAGAGTACGCGTGATAATCAGTGGCATCTCGTAGGCATAACTAGTACCGGAGAAGGATGTGGTCGTCCAAATGTGCCTAGCATTTTCACACGTGTATCCCAGTTTATTTCGTGGATTCAGACAAATGTAGCTCAGTATAACTGAGAGTTGAAAGTCGGGTGGGCATTCCTGGACTCTTATCACCATAATAGGCCCTCCCGGCTGGAATTTATCAGGGCAAAATATCCAAAAAATGTCCAAATCGAAAATTTGCAATTTGCTAAGTGGGTCAAATGGGATTACATATTAACCAATGCGATGGTACACTGCATGTTAATACACGGAGCAAGTCTAGCCTATAAAGAGAACGCATCGGTGAGGTTATAAACGGGTGTATTTAGATGGAAGATAAAAAAGGTATAAATAAACTAAACTTAAGAAAAAGAACTTGGTCAGTTGAATATTATGTGTGAAAAGCGTATTCCTGTACAATAACAATATAACCACAAAACGTTGACAAATTGAATTTGAATTTTTCTGAACATTATGTCAGATTTGTCAAGTTCGTTTGGAAGTATGTGCTTTTCAGCTGCTGGATAATTTGCATAATTATTGTAGGCCACTTATTTATTTATATTTTGTTTATTTATTTCTTATTTAACCTGGGGTGACCAATCTATGCACTGGCACGGTTCTCTCATGGTTTCCAGGTTCTTGTGATTGTTAACGAATTTTCGTATTTTTCCCAGTGGAAATATACCATGCTCTGTGTGCCCGTGATAATGGGTGGCTTCTTTCTCATCATCTAACAACTTGATCATGAGCAGTTTTACAGTAAACCCTTTCCGAGATGGTTGAATCGTCGAATGACGTCATTGGACGTTTCGTTCTGTGGCGAATACAGTATAGTATAAATCTTATAATATCGCTGGTGTGACAATTTTGCATAGTCATCATGTGGCCTCACTAGTTATTGTATCTGAATTCCCAATGCCATTTAGGTATCGAATTAGTTTAGCATTGTAATCAAAACGAGCATCCGTCGAAACTGACATAGTGGTACGCCATATACTTTTTTACCTCAATATTGTGTATTTATCGGGTAGAAAATTTAAAACACATAAATGTGTCTGTTCATATAAATAAAAATATATATTTTTTAAATATTTCTTTAGTTACGAGGATTCATGTACTGACACACACCCACCCACAACTATACATTTGTATGAATACCCCGATGAATACACCCCTACACCCCCACATTACACACCCATATGAGTTGTATGCCTCCAACCTTTTACATCTCCATTACCCCGATTATCCCTTTAAATAAAGTATTCGATAGTAAGCCAAACTAAATACAATGCCTTCTGTGTGAAGAACATGTAGATTTCTCTTTGACATTGGGGATTATGAAGTGATAATGGATCAGATATAATCATGAGAATGGTTGCGGATTGTCATAAATGACAGACATCTGTTTTCGAGTTAATACACACAGTTAAAAAAAAGGTTTCCGCAAAAAATAAATAGGAAAACGGTCTGTTTAGTGAGATTGAAACCAAGGCCGTTAGTTTGTAAGCGTTGAATTAGTAGAGTGGATCATATTAACATTTGTGACGTGGTATATCGAAAGCAGACAGACACTTTTGGGCAGGATCGTAAATGGAGAAATAGCCACAAAATCTGCCCGGAGTGATTTTTTCACAATGTGTGTTTGTTGCGAATTTGTGATGTTATTAATGTTATAAAATATTGTCTGATAGTTTCAGACCGGAATATAACTGGCGTCTTGTATTTTTTGAGACATTTTTCAAGGTAATTCCTACTCTCAACATTGTCAATAATATTGTTAATTTTAATATTCTCAATTTCCAATTTTATAATACCATTAAACTTACGAACTCAATACCCTCGCTTAGGAATGTCCGATTTCATTGGGGGAAAACGGCGTTGCGTAGCAAAATATCGCTTTATTTAAGATAATGTAAAAATCTCAAAATTGATAACTATTAACCTGTGTCTGTTTTTGACATGACACGTCACATTTAATGCAAGCATCCAAAGTTGCCATGCTTTACTAAAGTAACATTTCAGCTCGTTTTACAGTCTGGTTTGTAAAAATTGATATAATAAGCTTAAGATGTGACTCAACACAAGATACACACCAGGTTTCCTAAAAATGAAACTGATCGAAATATCACAATGGACATTGTCTTCATTATCAATTTGACAAACTGGTAAGGTTGTTTTGCATTTTAATTGTTATAATAATAATAATAATAATATTTATTTCTTATATAGCGCAATTACATCAAAAGAACTCAAGGCGCTTTACAAAACACGACATTAAAAGCACATACATTTGTAAAATATGAGAACAATATTTGAATTTACAATTTTAAAACATACAAATAGTTTGAGGAAACCAAAATATTAAAAACCAGTTTGAAAAAGACAAGCAAGATATTGCACAGCATGAGCCTAAAAAGGCAAGATCGAACAAAATGCAATTGACTGTGAAATATACATTATAAAACGACAAATAGCAAACAATGCACACAATACATATTGCACAACATAAATGCAACAGCAATTTCGAGATCAAGAAAAGCAAGAAGCCATGCAACATGCATTATGCAAAAATGAAATAAGAGAAATGTTACCGCAATACGCATTCACAAGTAAACACAGCGCACGGAAACAAAAAAAAACCCTTGGAATGCGATTGCAATTACATTTCACAAAAATCATACAACAAGATATATGAACAATATTTAAATTTACAATCTTAAAACAATATATTAAAACAAGTTTAAAAAGACAAGCAATATATATATTGCACCGTGTTAGCCTAAAAAGGCACGATTGATCAATCTGCAATTAACCTACATTATAAAACACACAAAATAGCAAACAATGCACACAATACATATTGCACAACATAAATGCAACAGTAATATCGAGAACAAAAGCAAGAAGCCATGCAATATGCATTATGCAAAAAATAATAAGAGAAATGTTACCGCAATACGCACTCACAAGTGAATAGGCTACAGCGCAAGGAAACAATAAATGCCTTGGAATGCGATTGCAATTACATTTCACAAATCATACAATAAGATTTATGAACAATATTTGAATTTACTATCATAAAAACATACAAAAACCAAAATATTAAAACCAGTTTAAAAAGACAAGCAATATATATATATATTGCACAGCGTAAGCCCAAAAAGGCGAGAATGATCAAAATGCAATTAACTGTGAAATATTATAAAACCACTAAAATAGCAAACAATGCACACAATACATATTGCACAACATAAAAGCAACAATAAAAATCGAGATCAGAAAAGCAAGAAGCCCTGCAACATGCATTATGCGAAAATTAACATAAACTATACATAATAAATTACACATGCAAAAACAAATATGACTCAAGATAACAGCAAACATCAAAATGACATAAAAATTGTTTAACAATTGTATGCCTTCTTAAATAAATGGGTCTTAAGCAACGTTTTGAAGTTGGTGACAGAAGACGCTAGCCTGATGTGATCCGGAAGTTGATTCCATAGATGAGGAGCGGAAGCACAAAAGGCACGGTCACTATAATAAATAGTGTTTCCTTTTGACGGCGGACGAAGAAGGTTCTTTGATGATGAGCGAAGAGAGCGACTCGGGTGATATGAGCAGACGAGGTCTTTAATGTATGCTGGTGCCAAATCACACAAAGATTTGTATGTAAGTAGAAGTATCTTGTACTCGATACGGTATTGAACTGGCAGCCAGTGTAGTTCTTCCAGAACTGGTGTGATATGGTCGCGATATTTGCACCGCGAAACCAACCTTGCAGCTGAATTCTGGAGACGCTGTAACTTGGCGATATCACAATCAGGGAGGCCGAAGAGTAAACTGTTGCAGCAATCCAGGCGTGATGACACAAATGCGTGAACAAGGCGTTCTGTTGCGTTGGAATCAAGGTACTTGCGTATCTGACCTATTCTGTAGATGGCAAATGATGCAGATTTGGTGATGCTCTTAATATGTTGCTTCATATCAAGTCTGCTATCAAAAATTACACCAAGATCGCGTGCTGACTCAGATGCATTAATGACAGAATCACCGATCGTCAAAGGTGGGAGAGGTGATGACTGAACATATCGGGAACTCATGTGAACGACCTCCGTCTTTGAGTCGTTTAGCATAAGCTTGTTGGAAATCGTGTCAAACGCTGCCGAGAAATCGAGCAGGATCAGCACGGCTTCTTGATGCTGATCAACTGCCCGCAGGAGATCATTTTGAACACGCAACAGGGCCGTCTCAGTGCTATGATACTTGCGGTATGCTGACTGCATTGGTGCAAATAGACCTTTATCTTGCAAATAAGCATTGATCTGTGATGATGCTACCCTTTCGATGGTCTTAAACAAGAACTTTAGATTTGATATGGGTCTGTAGTTTTTCAATTTTTCCGGATCAATACCAGGCTTTTTCAGCAGTGGAACTACCCTCGCGACTTTCAGCTCAGATGGCATTTCGCCCGTCGTCAGAGATTTGTTGACTACGCTAGTAATACACGGAAGAATGACATCTAGGCAGTCCTTGAGCAGCGAAGATGGAATCGGGTCAAGAGGGCATGATTTTGCGGCTGATTCGAGAATAATCTTCCGTACTGTCTCTTCCGAAACCGGGCTGAAAGCGCTAAACTCACTATTACATGTATCGCGAATGTCAACAGATATCTCTGGACACGTAGATTTATCCATTTCTTCCCGAAGCTTCTTGATCTTTGTGCAGAAGAAATCGGCGAATCTGTTAGCGAGAGACTTTGCATCATCGTGGGATGGAAGCGCAGGTGTTGAAGCAGCAGCTGGACGACTCATTTTATCGACGACACGAAATAGCTGGCGGTCATTACACTCAGATATTTCTGCGCGATGGTGGTCACATTTCGCCTGTTCCAACATGCGAGTGTAGCTCTTACATTGATCAACGTGAATTTGTCTATCAACTTCAAGTTGAGACTTCTTCCACTTCCGCTCAAGACGACGCTTAGTCTGCTTCGCAGCACGTAGTTCATCTGTGTACCACGGCGCGTTGGGCCGCAGAGTCATAGATTTAGACTTCAAAGGAGCATGCCGGTCTAATACTTCGCGAAGAACGTGCTCATATTGATTAACACTCTGCGAAAGATCGTCAGCCGGATCTGTGGACAACACTGATGTCTCGATGTCGTACTTGAAAAGATCGACATTGATCTTCTTAAGATCGCGGTAGTTGACCACTTGCTTCACTGGTTTTGGACGTGCAATGTCAATAAGACACTTGACTAAGTGATGATCAGATGGCATGCCAGTTACGACTTCAACATCAGATACAAGATCATCAAACTTCCTTGAGATAAGTAGGTCAAGTGTATGTCCACGACGATGGGTAGCACCCGTGACGTGTTGTTGGAGCCCAGCAGAGTCCAGCATGTTCTTCATGACGTTGGCGTAGTGATCACCGTCTTCGTCCAGATGGAAATTAAAATCGCCAACTAGAATCAATCTAGCCGGGTCAATGGACAGTACCTCAAGGAGGGTGGAGAATTCCCTGAAGAAAGCCGTCACAGTAAGTTTGTTTTCCTTTGACGGGGGCGGCCGGTAGATAGCGACAAGTCTTAATGGCGGAGACTTTGTTTCAGAGACGCAACAGTCCATGTACTCAAAGGATTTAAACACCATGAGGTGATTTTCCTTGACATCAAGTCCTTTGTGTGAAAGAAGGAAAATCCTCCACCTTTCTTATGTTTACGTGGTAAATGGTGCATGCGAAAATTAGGCAATGTGTTGCTCAAGTCCGCAAGTGGACGGCCATCGCGACCATCCCCTTCTAACCAAGATTCTGTAATTGCAAGAATATCGATCTTGTGGTCAATAACGAAGTCAGATACTGATGTTGTTTTCTTTTCATCGAACCAGCGTTCCAATGAGCAAGGCGTGATGATGGATAACCTTTCTTTGTTTTAGTGGTGTTATTTATCGGAACACGGGTGAAATTCAGTTCGTTGACCGATCTAGTCAAGGTTGAATCGATTCTGGAGCTGGTGATGCGTGTAGTGATGTTATTAGATATCGGAACACGGGTAAGATTCAGTTCGTTGACCGATCTAGTCGAAGTTAATCCGATTCTGGAGCTGGTGGTGCGTGTAGGGATAATAAAAGTTTTGCGCATCCTACCTCCGCGGTATCCTCTCTTTGTGGGTCTAGCGATTTTCCATTCTTTGAGTCGGTCCCATACTTCAGTTGTGAATGGGCGCTGAACAAAAGTGTTGATCACACCTCTGCCAATATCCATCAGCATGTCCTTGGAGTAAGTCAGACGACACATGATAAAAATTTTTACAAAGTACTGAGTTTATGACTGTCGAATTCACTGCCATACACAACAACGATAATAGCAAAGTACATGAAGCAAGTCCTTGTTTTGACTAAGACAGGCAATTTAAGACGATTCTTTGATCAAACGAGTCTTTCAAAATGTTTGTATGTACTCACAAAGTCCATGTAATATTATAATAATGATGCAAAACCGTAGAAAATTAGAAAATATAGACCACAAAATACGAGCGAAATAAAAGACGATGCAGCCGTCAACAGCGCCATCTATGACATAATATAAATGTTATATTGTTTTTACTGTGCTACAACTTAAAATAATTATATGCCATTTGTTAAACAGGGTTAAAAAACAATCTAGCAAATGACATGACACACACATTAAAAATAAATACAAAAATAACGTCGCTGTAATGGCAAAACCTCGTATCTCACTTTTCGGTGAAAGTGAAATTTTGTACTGATTTTGTAACTATCAAGCCAGGCTTTATACTGGCAAAACCACCCATCTATCTGTAACAATAAACCCACATTAACCTGATTTTCAAAGTTGAAGTGACAAAACCTCTTATCTAATTATATAAGATTTAATACGAAGCTACGAGGTTTTGTCATTACACATTTCAGCCAATAGCGAAAGGAATGTTATTAAAACTATAGTGTGCAAAAACCTTGTAATTTCAAAAGCACGAAACTCCATTTGTGTACCTTTCTTTCTGTTTGGAGTTATTATAGTCACGACTGTAGCAAAGAGAATACAAAACATCGTTTCTTTACAAAGGAAGGCAGTCTTTGGTGCTAGAATATCAAGACTGTAATGGGGTTTTTTTGCCCTCCTTGAGTTAAAAGGTTTTGACATTACAGCGACGATATCTGGTATTGGTTAATGTGTGTGTCTAGGGCTCTATTTTGAGTTTAATCTATATTGTCACAAGGATTAAGAAAATTATATAACCCATATAAAGATTCTTGACATTTGATTCATAATAATTATACCATGAGGTGAATTACTAGTCAATTACTAGAAAAGACAGTATAAGAAACACCTATAGAGACACCCTTCATTACCAGTACAAAATAGTATATAATTTTCAACTCTAGACCTGGACACTACCAACAGCTATCATACTAATATACACATACATTTTTTTGCTATTTTAAACATAGATTTTTCCCTCTTTATCCACTTTTTGGTGGTAATATCAGGACTTATAGGATAGTAACAAGCATTTACAAAGTTGCATTTTGCAGAAAACCCAATCGAAATTGAACAACCAGTTCCAAAGATATGAGCAATTAAAGAGCTTCCAAAACAACAGAAAACAAAAAAGCAAATATTTCCTTTCTTTGGCTATATCTCAAAATCAATATTTTCGAGTTCCGACTGATTTTGCTTGATCGCATCACAATTGTAAATTTGTGTGCAAATTAAGGGCGCTATTTACATATAATTCATTTCATGACAATTGTTTTAAAGAAACTTTGTTACTAATTTTTCTGATATTTCAATGTCATTATATTAGTGTCTGCCCCTTGTAATATATAGATGTAAACAATGTTCAAGATAAATAGCGCCATCAGTGTTCAACTTTGTTAAATTTGTTAAAATGAATACAGTTCTACATACCATCAATAAGGACATGTAGCCTAAAAATTACCTGTTCTATTAGCAGACGCATAAAGTCCAATCATTTTAAGCGCACGCAAATAACTGGCACTGGATACATACATTGTTTCAATGTAATTCATGCCGTAATAGGACTTGCCTTGTTAACATATTACGTTTGTGAAGATTATCATTCATCCAGGTAGTAAACAGTATTAATATTAAACTATAATCTAGTCAACTGGACTTACTATTTTTGAGTGGGAAATTTTCACGTCCAATCCTGAACGCATCATCAGCCCTACTGATTTTGTGGCGGCAAAAGTTCATTGACCTGTGAAACGGATGTTGTAGTATCACAGGTCACCACCTTTGAGTTCAACCTGAGAGGTATCTTCCTGTTGTGACGTAGGCCGCCTCCCCTGTTAAGTGAAGGCTCCTCCCGTTTCACGTAAATCGCTTCTTTGACCCCTCTCTCAAACCATCTGCTTTCTCTGTTAACATATTAATTATGTAAAACAATGTTTTTGATATCATTACAAAGTAGTTTAATATTTTAAGATATTGGTCTATGTGTACCAAACTCTGAACAATATTGCTTCGACATATTTCTGAAGTACTACATGTCAACAACGTTCCCTTTATATGTGATGTTGTGTGCAAGCTAGACGAGATATGTATCAAATCTAATTAATATTCTAAAGAAATGCTCAAAAAAGGGCTAATCGCAAAATTCTTTCATTCGTGAATTCCATACAATGTTATTAACCATATTAAATTCATCCGCCCACTAGAACAGGGGAGAAAATATTCCTCGCTGGCGCAGGAATATTAGCAAGGAATTAACCGTTTTACTATGAAAATAGTAACGAGAATCCTAACAATAAAACTGCGCTTACAAGTAAACAATACATTAGCTCCAAGTAAACACAACACAAAAAGGAACTCCCCACTTACATAACCTGTCATAAATTAAACCTGCTCGTGTTATGACAATTTGATAACACGGTCGTGTGCAGCATCTAATTAGCTCCCATTTGATACCGCATTTGCTACCAAAAGCTCTAAATTGACAAAGATTACCAGTGTAATGACATCTGGTACATTGTCAAAAGTTGCACATCAAAATAATCACGCAGTTTGAATTCTATGCATGGTCAAACTCGTTTGATCACGAACAGAACCTGTGAACTATCCCAAAAGCCTGGTTTATTCAATCGTTTATTTACAACCCATGGGTTGTTACAATGCTTTACTTATGAATACTGGGGCATGATACGATCGTTACGACCTAGCGGTTATTTCGGGCTATGTCAATGGTCGCGTACTGACATGTCAACTGTTACAAATGCACCAAATTTCATATACAGCCTGTCTCAAAAAAAAGTTGTGCAAGTGAAAAGCGCCCTCTATGGCAATTATAAAATACAGTTGTGACATGATGCTTACATCAACGTCAAGGGCGCAGTCTTAGCTCTCAAATGCCGTTTGTTCTGTTCAATTTGCTTGTTTTAATCTCGAGATATGTTTAGTAAACAAGGAAAGGGTAAAATCACAATTGTGCCACTTTTAATAGGGAAGAGGGCTGTACAAGTAAATCAATGATAGCAGATGTTGATGCGTCCAATGCACTCCCCCTTCGGGGCTCGTGCATAAGACGCATCAACATCAGCGCGCTTGCATTATTTTGTCTAATTTCTCTCCCAACAAATAATACGCGTTCATTAAATTATTAAAGTATCAAAAATGGTTTTAAATGTTATGTATAAGTTTGCAATATTTGTTTGTCTTTTAACATGTCTTGAGTGACAAAGAAAACAGTATTTACCATGATAAAATCAATCATTGACAAGCATGTATTAATTTTACAGCAGAATGTGAAATATTTATTTCTCTTTTAACCTTTTTTAAGTGGAAAAAGAAAATCATATAATACCTGTGTCATGATAAAACAGTAAAAACAGTAAAAACTATTTTTATTGTTGTATAATTGATGCGTTCTTTTGATTTCACGAAGGAACTCTTAAAAAACTTGATGCTATCATTGATTTACATGTACAGTCCTCTTGATCTTCCCTAGTAAAAGTGGCACAATTGTGATTTTACCCTTTCGTTATTAACTAAACATATCTCGCGATTAAAACAAGCAAATTGAACAGAACAAACGGCATTTGAGAGCTAAGACTACGCCCTTGACGTTGATGTAAGCATCATGTCACAACGGTTTTTTCTAATTGCCATAGAGGGCGCTTTTCACTTGCACAATTTTTTTTAGACAGGCTGTATTGTTATAAATGTTTATCAACTTAGCGGTTTTGGTAGCAACTGCCACTGTGGTATCAAATTAGAGCTAACCAGATGCTGCACACGACTGTGTCAATCAAATCGTCACAACATAAGCAGATTCAGATTTATGACGGGTTACATAAGTGAGGACTTTCTTTTTGTGTTGTGTTTTTCTAATGTTACAAGACAGATACTACCTTCTTACATGCTAGACAGGTGTTTTTGAATTAGTTTGCTCGTCATGTTAAAATGACGTATCTTCAAGTAAATAACGTTGTAGATATAGGCTTTTATGTGTGTTTGAATCACTATGCTCTACTCACGATGCAACAAGCAGTATCTGCTATTACATTTATTTGCCATTACGCTGTTACTTAGGAGGGCAGAAACCCAGCACAAAAGCCAGAACAAACACAACACGCTTTTCAAATACTTTAATCAGGTTATATTTTTAGTTTTGGTTTTGGTAAACCTTAAATGTCGAGTTACATACAGGTCATGAAAACATTTCTAGAACGTATACAACAATCTGTCAAAATATATTGTAAAATGTTTTTTACAAACATTTTTGACAAATGTTTTGTTTACAAATAAATTTATTTTATAATATTTCAATTATTAAAGTTATCAAAAATGGTTTTAAATGTTATGTTATGAAAGCGTTTTGTATCATTTATATACCTTTTGTATAACCCGACATTTAAACGTTTTCTGACAATCTTTTCTAACCTTCTACGAAAAATGTCGAAAACATTTTTTGTTTGCAGGGAAGCTAGGTATGTCTATCACCGACTTAATGACCATGTTGATAATTAATTATTTAAACTGATTGTCTTGATACAAATTTAAGACATACCCCAATGTCTCGGTCACAGCTTTAACCCTCATCAGGAGACTAGCAACTGGCAATTTTTTAAAATAATTAATTACGGAGTCACCCAACTCAGAACACCGATGAACTATTATGTTAGTAGACCATGTTAATATCCCAAAAATTTTTATACCAGGAAAGTTGGTCATATAAAGATAAAAATGAGGAAGATATGACTTTTTTTATTACATGCTTAACTCCATTTGCTGTATGGTGCTAATACAACCATGACGAAGATTAAAAAGACGTTTTATACTATTATTTTGCCACTTACATAGATGCTGCGCATGCGCATATATGTACATTGAAGCAACAATAATCAAAGATATCCTCGCATTTACTGTCGCATTTAGTAGCAAAATGTCTCATCATAAACATCACGGCGTGCACCAAATTCCGAATATCGACGATATAACGGACAATTTGAACACTAGCGACAATGGACATGATGGTATAACAGAGAGTCTCTACATCGCTGAAAGTATCATCTTTTCTATAATTACTTTCTTGACAGTCTTTTGCAATGCGGTGATTCTTCTCAGCTTCATTCTTCAACCACGGCTCCGAATTTATGTCAATTACTTCGTGATTAGTCTTTCCCTTGCCGACTTTTCTGTTGGTTTTATCAATATGATATTTTATACTTATCTCGCAATCATGCGCCAACAATGGGTTTTTGGTTACATACCATGTCATGTGGTCAATTTCTCGACTCATTTCTGTCTTTATGGATCCGTATTTACCCTTCTCGCGATATGCCTTGATCGACACAGAGCTACATTTCGACCGCTGGCATATTTTAAACAGCGGAGCAAGAGATGGGCTCTAACTAAAATTGCATTCATTTGGACTGCGTCATTTGCTGTGTGGTTTCCGTTTAATTTCATCTGGGGAATCATTGACAGGGGAGTATCCTTACCCCATAATACATGCACGGCTATGTATAATACTCATCATTATTCAAGTATTGCAGCTATAATCCTTGGATTTTGGATACCCTTTCCAATTATTGCTATTACATCAATTAGAATCTGGTGCATGATAAAAAACAGTTCGAAATGGCGAAACGATCAATTCGGAACCACGGAACGAATTGCTGAAGTGGCAACCATCAGTGGTACTGAAGATATTACCAACACCAAGGCTCAGAATACGGCACTGGAAACTGAACAACGGGAAAATGTTCGAGATACTAAGAAGGCGACACTTACTCTGTCATTTATAGTTGTATGTTACGTGATCTGTTGGTTACCGTATGGTGTTCTCACGCCCATAATAAGCCTTTGCACCGAA
The DNA here is from genome assembly GCF_039555335.1 of Amphiura filiformis. Lineage (NCBI taxonomy): Eukaryota > Metazoa > Echinodermata > Ophiuroidea > Amphilepidida > Amphiuridae > Amphiura > Amphiura filiformis. Next base: position 15,405,387 of record NC_092629.1, read on the forward strand.
CACGGACAGATTATTGAATTTCCTGATTGGATTTTTGTAGTAATAAATTGGCTTATCATATCGCAGAGTCTTTTGAACCCATGGTGTTATGCATTGGCCCAGCCGTTGATCAAGAAAACCGTTAAGAACATTTTGATGTTGAAATTTAAAGAAGCTAAGACTAAAACAAGTGTTTCGCAGATAAATGAAACCCCTTGAAGTAAATAACTCGATCGGTCTGGGTTTATTATAACGCAAACCTTAGACACTTGTTTATGACATGATGGCATCTACTTCTGTTTCATATCAAATGAGAGGGACTGGATAACAGAACTACTGACTTTGCAAAAAGAAGAAGCCCAAAATTAAAGTTTTCGTATAATGTGCCAGGATCACAGAATATTAGGGTAAGGTCATACTGATCTACGCTACGGTTATGTTACCTCAATGTCACTTAATTATTATTAATTTGTCTCATAGATTAATTAATTAATTAATGTTAATATATCATTAACAAAATGGGTAATGACTAAGGCGATGTTAAAGTGGACAATTTTGTGAAATAGTGTGATTTAACCATTTTAGTGTTTTCTAAATTAAAAGAGTATAGGAGTTTCTTTTTTCATAATATAAGAAATACGTAAAGTAATTTATTATGCATTGTTTTCAAGGGACGACAGTGTAGGAAATTAAGGATCAACATTACACATCAGTTCAATATGTATGTGTATATTGAATAGAAAAAGTAATGTTACTGTTGCCGGTAATATATGTTTTAATATCTAATACGCATAAGTGCTGCCTAATTTGTCTTGTTGGGCCAGATATCTATTTGTAAATAAACATTTTCTTGGTATAGAGTGTTTCCGCTTGATTTTATATTAGGCAGTGTAACTAAAAATACGGAAGGAAATTTGGAGAAATATCTATAGTAATCATGGAAACGAACCAACAAAATTATCAAATTTGCCAATTTGCCAATTTGAATTTCGACGCATCGTAACGTACCCGTACAGACTTTTGTTTGCTATTCCCTCTGCTCTCCTTTAATGAGACAAAAATTTGATACCTAAAAATAGTTTTTGGAAAGAATACCCAAAATACCATTAAAGCCACCGTTTCAATGGCGACGGTTGTGATAATGAGAGTCATAAACATGAAAAAGTTGCTGATATATTGCTAATAAACGTAGTAATTAAGACTGAATATACACTAGGGCTATTATATTCATTACTCTTGCACTGATGCACCTATTTTTAATGATCATGATGATTGATGATTATTGCTTTAAAACCAACTAGATATTAATAATCACGATTATCATCATCAAGGAAAGTATTAAGTATTGATTGAGTTTGTTAATAAGTAATTATTCCTATATAAATGACCATTTAAAGGTCAATACAAATACGATCACTAAATTGTTCACTTTTGTTTAAACGTTAAACAATAACGCTACACCCTTTATTTCTATTCTATTACCACAAAATAGCGAGATTTATAGATAAAATGTCACTCCCCCCCCCCAATATTTTAAGATGTTTACTTCAAGTTGGAGTGCGTACGCGTATCCAAAGCGTAAGTGCCAGCCCGTATTGCAGAAACATTGTACGCTTAACCAAGCGTAATGCTTAGCGTATAATGTGTGACGGCGCTTATACTGTATCGCGCTTCGCTGTGCGCTCATGCGCTAAAATATTTTGTTAAAAGCTTGTTTTTGATATTGTGATGTGCCCTGAGTAATTTAATTTGATGATTTATCTTTTTTTACAAAGTTACATGAGTGATGACATTTTGGGGAATTCCCCTCTCAAATTGAGCAAAACAAGTTGAATCATATCTAATTTGGAATATTTGGAAACCCCCCTTCAGATTGGGATTCCCCTCAGGAAGTGATGTCATGTGAAAGGTTAATGTTATAATTAAGACTTTGGAATTTCCCAGATTGAGCATAATGTGAAGGTAGTAAATGGCCCATAATAGAATGGGGTTTTTCCCATGCTTGATATATAAGAAATGTAAACACAATTATTGTCACAGTTGATAGTGTTGATCTGGGCTATGCTTACAGTCCAATTCCTTGAAAGAAAGGAAATTACAAACCAGAAATATTTTATGTAGTCAAAGTACTACTATTTACCAGTGTTGTCGGAGAAGATCTAGAATACGTCAAAGAACGTTATTCTTCCAAGAAAGGAAATATATTCTTCTGTCGACTTGCTGAAGTCTGGTATTTTGATTCAACGCAACTGTCAAAATAAGTGGGGACAGCTGCATCGCAGTCTTGCTTCCTGAAGATATTGTGTGAAAGGAGGAAATAGCACCAAGTTTGGAGAAAGCAGCGCAAGGAGTTAAATTTGGAGAACTGTGCAAGGAGTTTAGCATAGGAGAACGGCGCAAGGAGTTTAGCATAGGAGGACGACGCAAGGAGTTTAGTATAGGATAATTGCGCAAGGAGTTGTAAACGTGTTTGGAGAACACCATTTTCGTGTAAGGATTTTATACGCAAGGAGTTATCAATGCAAGTGTACAAAGGACTTCGCTGATTGTCGCAGGACAAGTGAATAGGGATATATTACATCAGTCGTCCAGAACATTACAGGAACTTTATGATCACCAAGAAGAAGAATGCTGGCTAAGTACAAAATAGATAAAGAGTGATTATATTTGATTAATGTATATGTGCATTTGTAGTCATTATATTGTACCAAACGAAACTTGCTTTCAATTAAAGACTTAGATTTTGTTAGCTTAAACGAACAGTGTATTTGTGTTGTGCATTCGTGTGAGTTCGGGTAAAACGTGATTTTGGCCTTGAGTCAAGTACGACTCGTAACAATATCAAAGGAATGACAATGCTCGCTGATATAGGAGCATTGATACAATTTTGTAAAAGATTTAATGATATGTGATGTTACAAAAATATCATGGAAAGAATATATGGTTAACCTTGTTGTATTGCTATAAATAGTCTTATGCCGAAAAATGCAAGGAAACTCGATATCTTCAGACCCCCCATTTCTAGGGGGTAAAATAACGGAAATGCCTCTATAACCAGTTCCACAAGTTTTGAAATAATACCTCACAAAGTGGTTCAGATATCACCCGGCCCCTAACGGACAGTTTAAACACTAGCGACAATGGGCAATTGGGCATGGTGGTAAAACAGAGAGTATCTACATCGCTGAAAGTATCATCTTCTCTATGGTTACTTTCTTGACAATCTTTTGCAAATGCGGTGATTCTTCTCAGCTTCATTCTTCAACCACAACTTCCAATTTATGTCAAATTGTTCATGGTTAGCATCTCCGTTGTTGACTTTTCAGTTGGTATTGTCAACATGATATTTTATACTTCTCTTTCAATCATGCGCCAACAATTGGTTTTTGGTTACATACCATGCCATGTGGTCAATTTCTTGACTCATTTCTGTCTTTACGGATCCGTATTTACCATTCTCGTGATATGTCTTAATCGACACAGCATATTTTATTAGAGATAGAAACTAATTAAAATTATATTCATTTGGACTGCGTTATTTACTGCGTTGTTTCTGTTAATTTTACCCAGGGAATCTTTGACAGGGGAGTATCCTTTCCCCATGATCCAAGCGCGGCTATGTATAATACTCATCATTACTCGAGTATCGCAGCTTTCCAGTTATTTCTATTAAATTAATTAGAATTTGGTGCATGAAAAAAAACCAGTTCGAGATGGCAACAAGATCAATTTGGGACCATGGAACAAATTGCTGAAATGGCACCCACCACTAGTACTGAAAATATCACCAACATCAAGGCTCAGAATACAGCACTGAAAACTGAACAATGGGTAGATATTCGGGATACGAAGAAGGCAACACTTTGTCATTTATAGTCTTATGCTACGTTCATTCATTTCATTCGGTTGCAAAGCTTTCTACAAAGTTTCTCCGTGTACTACGATTTGTAGCCAAAGTGGTAATAATGGCATATGGCAATACACAATTTTTGCACATAAGACAAGTAGGATGTTCTTTGCCTTCCAGGTCTTCTTTTACCATGTAATGGGAGTGTAGAGAGCATATCTTCTGCATGGTTTATTTTCATGCATCTTCAGGATATGTCCTAGGAATCGTAGTTGTCGTGATTTGACAAGAGTTGATAAGTGGCACAGTGTTGGTGATGTACCAAAAGCGTTGATCTGATTTTCAATGTCAGTAGATATATCACCCAGGACTCACAGCCATAGACCAATACTGTAACACATGTCGTGTGAAAAGGGTTGACTTTTGTTGCAACAGTGATTGTTTGACTTCTCCACAGATGCTCCAGTTTCCAAAATGCATACCATGCATGTGCCTTTTGTCGGGAGAGGTCACTGGTACTAGAACCGGTGACATATCGGTGACATACTTGGAGCAGTGGCTGTGGATTACAATTGATGGTCATGCACTTGGTTTTAGGAACACTGATGATGAGAGTCAGCAGCTGCTGTTCTGGTCAGCTGTGCCTGTACCCGCGGGATGGAAGATTCAAGTAAGGCAATAATGTCAGTGAAATCCCAGTCGTTCAAAACTTTGGCAGGATATCGCCTGGAATGACGCGGATGTGTTTCAACAGTCTCCTCAGCAGGCATCTTCATTAAATAGTCTATGAGAGCAATGAATAGGGATGAAGCTAGAACATCCCGCCGCAATACTCCAGTAGGCAAAAGGAAGGGATCCGAGATGTTGCCATCTACCATTACGACGATTTGTGAGTTAGTATACAGTACACGTATCGTCTTTACTATGTTAAAATATCTCTATATTTAAGATATGTAAAACACTCAAAATTCATAACCTACCAAAACAAAAATTGTCTCTTTTTGATACACACACCACGTCACATATCATCATTCGTTGTCGTCGATAATGATTAAGGCGATGCTAATTTTTTTGAAATAATGGTAGTTTTGTAATTGGTCTTTAAATGGGAAAGTATAGAGCTTTTATTTGCTTTTGGACCGAGGTAGGTCGGGTTGAGGTGAGAGGTGGTGGGGGTGGCTACTACCCCAGCCCCTTACTATGTCACTAGTTTGACATGCTTAAAGGAGGACATCTTTTATGGTCTACTTAGCTCAGCAATGCTTTGCTGTCTTCGATAATGGTTCATGTACGCCAGAGCGTTCGATAGGAACAAGCGAACAGTATACGAGTTTGCCGATATCTATCGGAGCGTTCAGCAGAGCAGCAGGACTATGAACATGGTCGATGGTAAAACCATAATCAATTTCTTTGTGTTCAGTAAGTACATAACGACCCACTCATCAACTACTCAAGTGGTCATTAAATAAGCATGTCTGGGGTCGTGTCTGCGGTCAATAGAAAGTCAATAATGTGTGTAAGTTTATGTTTACATAAAGTGGTGTAATTAGGTTTCAAGGGGTTGTTAATTCAAACATGGTCGTAAAATTGATTCGATCGATATTTTGGTCAACGCGTGGTATCGGAGCGAAGTGTACAATTGAGCGGAGCCTGAGAGAGTTTGCTATAGGCTTTAATGGGTTTGGGCTTTGATAAAAGCCAGGTACCTCATTGCTGAGCTAATTAGACCATAAAACATGTCCTCCCTAATGTCAAATACTTCACAATTACGTTGCCATGAATTTAAAAGAAAAAGAGCACGAAATAACCAAGCAAACACAAAACGTTTTTAAAACGTTTTAAACAGATTATATTTTGGGCTTTTGGTTTTGGCAAAAACCTTTTACATTAAATGTCGGGTTAAAGGTCATGAAAACGTTTTAAAACGTTCTGTATGAAAACTCACTATAAAATATTTTCCGCAAAGATTTTTGCCAAACATTTTGTCAACACTTACTTAATGAAATGTTAGAATGTTTGCAGTAAGTAATATCAAAAAATGTATATAATCCGACATCTTCTTCTTCTTCTTCTTCTTCTTCTTCTTCTTCTTCTTCTTCTTCTTCTTCTTCTTCTTCTTCTTCTTCTTCTTCTTCTTCTTCTTCTTCTTCTTCTTCTTCTTCTTCTTCTTCTTCTTCTTCTTCTTCTTCTTCTTCTTCTTCTTCTTCTTCTTCTTCTTCTTCTTCTTCTTCTTCTTCTTCTTCTTCTTCTTCTTCTTCTTCTTCTTCTTCTTCTTCTTCTTCTTCTTCTTCTTCTTCTTCTTCTTCTTCTTCTTCTTCTTTCTTCTTCATCCTTATATGTATGTATCACACTGCGAACAGACAAGCTGTACTAATTTTTTTATGATGATCCCCTGGCCCTGCTCTTTTCGAATAGCATGTGATGTTCTTTAACGTGGACACTCATTAATGTCAGAAATACATGTACACGGGACCTACGGCTTAAAGTGCCCTCTGAAGCATTAAGGAAGTAGAGTGAAGTACCTTGCTCAAGGACACAAATAGCCAGCCGAGCTCTGGCGGACCTGGGATCGAACCCTCGACCCTTGGATTCACAGTCCAACGCCTTACCCGCTAGTCCACGCTCCCCTCTGTAGGTAGTAAAATATGAAAAAAAGACAAAAGGAAAGACACAAACAGACAAAGCCTTGTTTCAAATTAAAAGATTTAGGATTGGTTTTGGTTTTGGTCTACCTATTGACCAACCTAAACTAAAGGGAGTTATTACGGTCACGGATGCCCTTGTCTGTACCATTTGTTACAAATTAAAAACTTGTACAAAGCAGTTTCGGTTTTGATTTCAGTATCTTACGTAATCATGTAATCGAAGACTCTCTTGGTCTAAAGTCACCTGTTTTTGGAAAAGTGGGCATCTTCCAAACAAACCTCTTGATCCACTTGGAATGACCAAACGGTTTGAATTTTATATATTATATTTAGAGAGTCTTGATCCAGTTGTGCGTTTTGAAGACAGACATATTAAAAACACGGTACATTCCCGTATATCGTGAAGCTCACTAATTTGTGTTAAACATAGTAGAGAGCACACGTAGCATGTTGGACTTGCGCCATCTCTTACACTGTTTTAACATCACAATATATTGGGCACAGAGGGCCCATATTATTGTTTAACCGTTAAAAGTAAGCTCCACTTAACACATTCTATCGCAAGGGTAAGGGATAGGCTACTTTAGAACGATTGAAAAAAAATTGGGAGTGTCAATGAAATTCAGAACAATTCAGTTGTTCTTTCATCATGCTTGTTTACATAAAGGTAGATCACGTGTAGTAAATCAGTAAAATTTTGTGTTCGGGGGGAGCGATAGAAAGTGAGAATTTCTTGGCGATAAATCCAGTAAGAAAATCACACGGAACAAGAAAGTATGATATTTTTAACCAGATTTATTTTCTAAAGACCTATTGTTATTGGATGTTTGGGGGAAAAGTCTATATCTTCACGAAAAGGAGATACAAGGACCTTATCATTATGTTACGAAATGTCAAGTTTTTCAATTGATCATCGGCTTTTCATCCCAGCTACATACACTTTATATTAGATTTAGAATGTTTACTTCGAGGACTGTTAACATGGTTAAATATCAAAAATTTAAAAAAATATCAAATTTTAATAATTTATCATAAAATTTAAATCTAAATTATTTGATATCAGAAGGACACTCCTCGTATTCAGAATGTCATTCGATATGTCTGATGTGCTCTCATGTCCCCCAAAAATACTGTCCAAACGTTCATACCAGAGCCCTTAAGAAAATGTGACCAACAAATATGAAGGCATTACTACTACACTGCCAGGGTGCCACATGGGCAAAATGTAGCTTGACCAAGGCTTAAGAGATCACATTAGGGGATCAGATTACCAGATGATTCACACTGTAAACTTTAAGTTAGTCCACAAAAGGTCTAATTCGACTAATTTACGACTAACTAAAATTTGTCATACAATATTTTATTTTTTATTCAAGAAAAATAATGCTGAAATGATTTATTTATAATGATAAAAGAGCAGTAATATTATTTCACATTGATTTGCACCATTTCAACATATTTTCATGACTTATAATATTCAATTTATAAAGAATAAGAAATTTAATGACTAATGGTGAATTTTATGACTTCGCGATTTATCGTGATTTACTTAGTCATTTGCGTGCATTGCTAATTGATTACTAATTGAATGATTAATTAAATGACTAATTATTTTAATATTTCTGATACATAATCTTTTAGTATTTACACACCATTTAGCATTATTTTTTTGAATTAAAAAAAAAATATAAAAATAGGGAAAATCTGTTCCAACTGACCGGCGGGGAACCAAAGGATGGATCCAAACGGATACAACAGTGTCACACTAGCAATGGATAAAATTAAAAACAGGGAAAATATGACACAACATCCAATGGGGGAGTAACATAAGACATATAAACAAAGTTAAAAACCCGACGTTTCGAAAAGACAAAACTTTTCTTTCTCAAGGGATAAAATCAGAGACCTGCTCTCAGTATAGTGGAGACCAGCTCTGATCAAAAAATGAAGCAATCACTATCTTAAAATCCATGGAACTTCAATGGGAACACGGATGGCGCCCTCAGGTGCCTGCCTTTTTATGGGCCGTCCCTGTTTTTACTTTCAATTTTAATTAGTCGAAAATTAGTCGAATTAGACCTTTTTTAACTAACTGCAGTTTTACAGTGCAGGGCAGAAATCAATACAATCTAGAGGATAGTGCCAGCCAGGGTTAAACATTGGTTTAGTGAAATAAACAATTTTACTAGAGTACGTAATAATCTGCGTAAATGGATCATGCATTACTACGTTTCAGGACACGTTCTATATGGTGATGCGGTGTCCTTTACATCCAATAATAATACACCCACGACCCATTATTCAAAATCGCGCAAAATTGTTGAAACACGTCACGTTAAAGACCTTTAAAAATTAATTACAATGAAGTGGCCAAGGCAACGACCTTTATGTTATTCTCGCATAACAGCAGCACACAACGTGCAGTATTATAAGTGTCGCTGCACAATCTACGCAAAGCATTTAAGTAAACAGCCTAAAATATTTGGGCATAAAAGTGATATTTCTCTTTAAATCGCACTAATACAATAGAAATAAAGGATGGAGCATTATCCTTTACACCCATAAACGTTTAAGTTCGACTGCGCCTCACCCATTATTTACGTTTTACTGCCTCTGACGCATTATTTTGGTGTAAAGGGTAATGCATCACGCTTTACTTCTTAAATAATGTGTCCAAGGCAGTAGAAGTTTTTAATGCTGATGTGGACAAATTATTTAGATGCAAATGATACCATTATATTAAAAATGGTTCATTTGAAAGAGAAAAGTCCCATTTTTGTCCAAATATTTCAAGTTGTTGGCAAGAAGGTAGACCGAATACGCATATTCATAATTATACAGCGCAGCACGGAAAAAATTACACGTAATTTTTTTTTTCTCTGCGTAGAATATGTCACACTCACAATGGAAACCAGCATTGCTACCCGTAGCCTCACCATATTGCTGAGAAAATATTGATGTACTTTTCTATCCTTTCTATGTGTATTTTCACCATCCGTTTTAGCACCAATATTCTTCAATACAGGTAATATGAAAATGATTAGTGCCCATTAGTTTCTATTGATTATAGACACGACTGTCACATCAAAATGCAACTTAGGAGATACCAGTACCTTATTATTATGTTGCATATTGAAGAAGCAGGCTTGACATTAAGTACCAAAATCTGATGGGTACCAGTCAATTTGATACAGCTTGTATATACCGAATTTTCACATAGACAGGCAAAAGTGTTGTGATTATAGTGTTGATACAGACACATTTAAAGATTTTTATAAGAATGTTCCAGCTGACTCCTTTGAACTTCAAGAGGTTTGCGAGGAGTTTATTTTTGAGGAATTAAACAGTCTTAATACAAGCAAGAGCACTGGACTTGACAACCTTCCAGCCCGTTTTATCAAAGATGCGACAGAGGCTATTAAAGGGCCAATCACTTTCATTATCAACCTTTCTCTTCGGTCCGGCATTGTTCCAACTCAAATGAAATTGGCAAAAGTCATCCCTCTCTACACAAAGAAGAGTAGGCTGGATGCAGGTAATTATAGACCTGTTAGCATTCTCCCAGTTGTCTCCAAAATTTTAGAAAAGGCTGTCTTTTTCCAATTGAACAAATTCCTGGTTGAAAATAAACTTCTTTATGAATTCCAATCTGGCTTCAGAGGATCATACTCAACTGACACTTGCCTCATTCACCTTCAAGATCATATCAGAAAGAAAACTGCTGCTGGCTTCTATACTGGGATGGTTTTATTAGATATCCAGAAGGCATTTGACAGTGTTGACCATAACATCTTGTGTAACAAACTGTCTGCCATGGGTGTTAAGTCCACAGCCTGGTTTGAATCATATCTTTGTGATCGTAAACAAATTGTTCAAATTAATGGGGTTGAGTCTGATCCTCTTGTCATAACATGCGGAGTTCCCCAAGGCAGTATTTAGGTCCTCTTTATTCCTATGCTATGTTAATGACATGTCCACTTCTATTAATTGTATTATGTTGCAGTATGCTGATGATAGTGCTTTGATATATTCCGACAAAGATCCAGAGAGAATCAGTCATGTTCTTCGTGATAACTTGGAGAGCTGCAATAAATGGCTTATAGAAAATAATCTCTCTCTGCACACAGGCAAAACTGAACTGATTCTCTTTGGATCGAAGCGTAAGGTCAATAATGTTTCTGATTTTTCTATCATTCTTAACAATGGTCAAATAATTAAGTCTAAGCATACTGTTGTTTATCTTGGTCTAGAACTTAATCAGTTTCTTGATGGTGAGGAAATTGCAACCAAAATTGTGAAACAAGTTAATTCTCGTTTGAAATTCCTCTACAGACAAGCAAATTTTTTAATCAAAAGTGAAGAAAATGGTCTGCTCAGCTCTTGTTTTGTGCCTGTTTGATTATTCTATTTCCTCCTGGTATTGTGCCATTTCTAAATATCATTCGACCAGATTGCAGCGAGCTCAGAACAAAATTATCAGATTTATTCTGGGCAAAGATCACATGTATTATATTAATAAAGCTGACTTTCAGGATTTAGGCATTTCAAATATCAGGACAAGGGCTGAGCAGCTCCGTTTGAACCATGTTTTTAATATTTTTCATGATGTTTGCCCAAGCTATATGAAAGAAAACTTTGTCAAATTATCTCATCTTCATCGTTATAACACTAGGGGTAGCAATTTTAACTTCCAAGTTCCAAAAATCAAAACAGCAGATTCTGCTTCCTTTTTTACAATGCAATCCATGATTGGAACAAACTTCCTGAAAATGTCAAATTGTGCAATATAAAATCAAGGTTTAAAAAAGATGCTAAAATTATCCTCTTAGACCACATGGTTATATAGTTTTAAATATTGTAATTTAGGTGTTTCATGTTTTAAATAGTTGTAATATATATATATTTTCATTGTTAGTTATAAGGAACCCTTTGGAAATAAGTCGCTGACTTTAAGGGATATCCTTGGCATATTATCGTGTCAATTTTTATGTTTTAATTTGTATTTTATAATAATTATGTTTTTGTATATATGTTCTGTGCAATATGTTATTTGACTCTTACGATGATATGCTTAATAAACTCAAATCAAATCAAAGTGTTTTTAAAAAACCCTAATCTATGACCTGGATATATTGACTACTGCGATGATAGTGTTCAGGAAGGTAAAAACATTAAATGACATTCGTAGAAAACTTGTATTTTAAGCTTTTAGAAAAAGATATTTTATAATTCATTATATAAATAATATGCAAATGAGCTAATAATTATTTAATGTTCTCATTTCGTTTTTCATTACTTATCTTTTGAATATACTTGACTTGGCATATCTCTGTGATATGCGCAATATACAATGGGAGTTCTCTACAATCACGTCTGATTTCGTATAGGTAATAAATCAACCTGGCTAGCCAGATTCTACGTCTGTTGTTTGGCACATTACTTGTTAGAATCACAACCATGGATACATTACTACCAATCCTAAGTTCATTACCCTATGTTGAATATACCCGTGGGTTTATCTTATCCATGACCATGAGAAAAGACAGTCGGGTCTTATGAATTAAGAAAGATGTGTCTGACAATAAATATAAAGTAACTGCCATGGATTCTGTTCAAGTTTCAAGCCTACTGATACTAGCCTTAAGGGTGCACTCTCCGGTAAGCCATGCAGTCTTTGGAACGTTTGCGTGATAGCGTGAAATGTAACATATGGGTCTTATTGTAAATATTTTACCGAATTCGTGTTGCGACTTTTTTTATCAACATTACAATATTTTTATTGAGAATTATTAATCTTATTCTCGAGTAGGGAGATCAATTATTCTGTTTTCTTTACTATCTTAAGGAAAAGATGTTTCAAGTTTGCCTGTAACCTCAAGAACTCAAATACATTTACCAT